>NC_140296.1:157992079-158158584 GCF_964211825.1 Aythya ferina | reverse complement strand
GAGTGAGTCGCCGGGCGCAGAGTGAGTGAGTGAGTGAGTCGCCGGGGCGCAGAGTGAGTGAGTGAGTGAGTCCGCCGGGGCGCAGAGTGAGTGAGTGAGTGAGTCGCCGGGGCGCAGAGTGAGTGAGTGAGTGAGTCGCCGGGGCGCAGAGTGAGTGAGTGAGTGAGTCGCCGGGGCGCAGAGTGAGTGAGTGAGTGAGTCGCCGGGGCGCAGAGTGAGTGAGTGAGTGAGTCGCCGGGGCGCAGAGTGAGTGAGTGAGTGAGTCGCCGGGGCGCAGAGTGAGTGAGTGAGTGAGTCGCCGGGGCGCAGAGTGAGTGAGTGAGTGAGTCGCCGGGGCGCAGAGTGAGTGAGTGAGTGAGTCGCCGGGGCGCAGAGTGAGTGAGTGAGTGAGTCGCCGGGGCGCAGAGTGAGTGAGTGAGTGAGTCGCCGGGGCGCAGAGTGAGTGAGTGAGTGAGTCGCCGGGGCGCAGAGTGAGTGAGTGAGTGAGTCGCTGGGGCGCAGAGTGAGTGAGTGAGTGAGTCGCTGGGGCGCAGAGTGAGTGAGTGAGTGAGTCGCTGGGGCGCAGAGTGAGTGAGTGAGTGAGTCGCTGGGGCGCAGAGTGAGTGAGTGAGTGAGTCGCCGGGGCGCAGAGTGAGTGAGTGAGTGAGTCGCCGGGGCGCAGAGTGAGTGAGTGAGTGAGTCGCCGGGGCGCAGAGTGAGTGAGTGAGTGAGTCGCCGGGGCGCAGAGTGAGTGAGTGAGTGAGTCGCTGGGGCGCAGAGTGAGTGAGTGAGTGAGTCGCTGGGGCGCAGAGTGAGTGAGTGAGTGAGTCGCCGGGGCGCAGAGTGAGTGAGTGAGTGAGTCGCCGGGGCGCAGAGTGAGTGAGTGAGTGAGTCGCCGGGGCGCAGAGTGAGTGAGTGAGTGAGTCGCCGGGGCGCAGAGTGAGTGAGTGAGTGAGTCGCCGGGGCGCAGAGTGAGTGAGTGAGTGAGTCGCCGGGGCGCAGAGTGAGTGAGTGAGTGAGTCGCCGGGGCGCAGAGTGAGTGAGTGAGTGAGTCGCCGGGGCGCAGAGTGAGTGAGTGAGTGAGTCGCCGGGGCGCAGAGTGAGTGAGTGAGTGAGTCGCCGGGGCGCAGAGTGAGTGAGTGAGTGAGTCGCCGGGGCGCAGAGTGAGTGAGTGAGTGAGTCGCCGGGGCGCAGAGTGAGTGAGTGAGTGAGTCGCCGGGGCGCAGAGTGAGTGAGTGAGTGAGTCGCCGGGGCGCAGAGTGAGTGAGTGAGTGAGTCGCCGGGGCGCAGAGTGAGTGAGTGAGTGAGTCGCCGGGGCGCAGAGTGAGTGAGTGAGTGAGTCGCCGGGGCGCAGAGTGAGTGAGTGAGTGAGTCGCCGGGGCGCAGAGTGAGTGAGTGAGTGAGTCGCCGGGGCGCAGAGTGAGTGAGTGAGTGAGTCGCCGGGGCGCAGAGTGAGTGAGTGAGTGAGTCGCCGGGGCGCAGAGTGAGTGAGTGAGTGAGTCGCCGGGGCGCAGAGTGAGTGAGTGAGTGAGTCGCCGGGGCGCAGAGTGAGTGAGTGAGTGAGTCGCCGGGGCGCAGAGTGAGTGAGTGAGTGAGTCGCCGGGGCGCAGAGTGAGTGAGTGAGTGAGTCGCCGGGGCGCAGAGTGAGTGAGTGAGTGAGTCGCCGGGGCGCAGAGTGAGTGAGTGAGTGAGTCGCCGGGGCGCAGAGTGAGTGAGTGAGTGAGTCGCCGGGGCGCAGAGTGAGTGAGTGAGTGAGTCGCCGGGGCGCAGAGTGAGTGAGTGAGTGAGTCGCCGGGGCGCAGAGTGAGTGAGTGAGTGAGTCGCCGGGGCGCAGAGTGAGTGAGTGAGTGAGTCGCCGGGGCGCAGAGTGAGTGAGTGAGTGAGTCGCCGGGGCGCAGAGTGAGTGAGTGAGTGAGTCGCCGGGGCGCAGAGTGAGTGAGTGAGTGAGTCGCCGGGGCGCAGAGTGAGTGAGTGAGTGAGTCGCCGGGGCGCAGAGTGAGTGAGTGAGTGAGTCGCCGGGGCGCAGAGTGAGTGAGTGAGTGAGTCGCCGGGGCGCAGAGTGAGTGAGTGAGTGAGTCGCCGGGGCGCAGAGTGAGTGAGTGAGTGAGTCGCCGGGGCGCAGAGTGGCTAAAAATGTCGTTACAAAATGCCGCAATTCAGGTCACGGGATGCATGGAGTGTCTGAGCCTGCTCCTGCCATCAGCGGGAGGCAGAGTAACTGTGCGTGACTTGCGAGCAGGTGCATGACCTGTTCCGCATGCTGGCGGATCTCAAGGAGGGGGTGGAGAGGTTGAGGGCTATCAGGGAGTGTGAGCAGGAGATAGACTTGTGGAGCTACTCCCTGCAGGGCCTCAAGGAGAGGTATCGAGGTGAGACACCCCAAAGGTGGTGGACCCCCTGCCCTGTCGCCGTTGGGCAGAGGGAGGGGATCTGGGAGTTGAGGAGGAATGGACACAAGTACCTGCTCGACATCGCAAGAGATGCCCTCCCCTTCCGGTCCCACCTTCCCAGGTGCCCTTACACAACAGGTTTGAGGCCCTGGAGCTCGAGAGACCGGTGGGTGAGGAAGAGGTAGCAAGTGTTCCCAGGAGAATGCCTATGGCGAGGAGGTCGACTCCACGCCTCAGGACTGCCTCCACCAAGAAAGACAGAAGGGTGATTGTTGTGGGAGACTCTCTTCTTAGGGGAACAGAGGGCCCTATTTGTCGGCCTGACCCTACCCGTAGGGAAGTCTGCTGCCTCCCTGGGGCCACGGTCAGGGACGTTGCCAGGAAGCTTCCCAACCTGGTACGCCTAGTCTGACTATTATCCTCTTGATAGTCCAGGCAGGTAGTGATGACATTGAAGAGAGAAGCCTGAAGGCTATCAAACGGGACTTTAGGGGGCTGGGACAGTTAGTGGATGGAGCGGGAGTGCAGGTGGTGTTTTGCAGTGGCAGGGAGGGGTACGGAGAGGACACGGAAAGCCCACCTGTTAAACACGTGGCTCAGGGGCTGGTGCCAATGCAGAAATCTTGGGGTTTTCGACCATGGGGCACTTTACTCGGCAGCCGGCCTGATGGCCGCAGACGGGTCCCTATCTTTTAGGGGAAA
This sequence comes from Aythya ferina, assembly GCF_964211825.1. Classification (NCBI taxonomy): domain Eukaryota; kingdom Metazoa; phylum Chordata; class Aves; order Anseriformes; family Anatidae; genus Aythya; species Aythya ferina. The sequence goes on along the minus strand of NC_140296.1, from coordinate 158,155,513 downwards.
AAGGATCCTGGGCCAGGAGCTGACAGGGCTCTAAACTAGGTAAGAAGGGGGATGGGGCTGAAGCAAGGATTGTTGGAGCTGTGCCAGAGGGAACAATAGCAAGGCTGGGGGATAAGACAATGGCCCAGCTGAAGTGCATCTACACCAATGCACGCAGCATGGGTAACAAACAGGAGGAGCTGGAAGCCATTGTGCGGCAGGCAGGCTACGACTTGGTTGCCATCACGGAGACGTGGGGGGACCAGTCTCATGACTGGAGTGCTGCAATGCCTGGCTATAAGCTCTTCAGAAGGGACAGGCAGCACAGAAGGGGTGGTGGTGTGGCTCTCTATATTAGAGAGAGTTTTGATGTTGTAGAACTCGAGGCTGGGAACAACAAGGTCGAGTCCCTTTGGGTTAGGATCGGCAGGGACAACAAGGCTAGCGTCCTGGTCGGGGTCTGTTATAGACCGCCATACCAGGATGAGCAGACGGATGAGGAGTTCTACAGGCAGCTGACAGAAGTTGCGACATCTTCAGCGCTTCTTCTCGTGGGGGACTTCAACTTCCCTGACATATCCTGGGAGCACAACACAGCCCTGAGAAGCAGTGTAGGAGGTTTCTGGAGAGCGTGGAAGATAGCTTCCTGACGCAGATGGTTAGTGAGCCTACCAGGGGTGGTGCCCCGCTAGACCTTCTCTTCACAAACAGAGAAGGACTGGTGGAGGATGTGATTGTCAGGAGCTGTATTGGGCAGAGTGACCACGAAATGGTGGAGTTAACTATTCTTGGCGAGGCCAGGGAGGGGACCGGTAAAACCGCTGTATTGGACTTCCGGAGGGCTGACTTTGTGCTGCCGAGGACACTGGTCGGTAGAGTCCCTTGGGAGGCGGTTCTGAAGGGCAGAGGGGTCCAGGAAGGCTGGGCGCTCTTCAAGAGGGAAGTCTTAATGGCGCAGGAACTGTCTGTCCCCATGTGCCCAAAGACAAGCTGGTGGGGAAGAAGACCAGCCTGGCTGAACAGAGAATTGTGGCTTGAGCTTAGGAGAAAAAAGAGGGTTTATAATCTTTGGAAAAGTGGACAGGCCACTAGGGAGGACTATAAGGATGTTGCGAGGCAGTGCAGGGACAAAATTAGAAAGGCCAAAGCTCATCTGGAGCTCAATCTGGCTACTGCCGTTAAAGATAACAAAAAATGTTTTTATAAATACATCAGCACAAAAAGGAGGACTAAGGAGAATCTCCATCCTTTACTGGATGCAGGGGGGAACCTAGTTACAAGAGATGAGGAAAAGGCGGAGGTGCTTAATGCCTTCTTCGCCTCAGTCTGGTGGGTGGGAGGGGATGGGGAGCAGGATGTGGCCCTCACTATCCGCGAAGAACTGGTTGGTGACCTGGTACGGCACTTGGATGTGCACAAGTCGATGGGGCCGGATGGGATCCACCCAAGGGTACTGAGAGAACTGGCAGAGGAGCTGGCCGAGCCGCTTACCCTCATTTATCAACAGTCCTGGCTATTGGGGGAGGTCGCAGTTGACTGGCGGCTAGCAAACGTGATGCCCATCTACAAGAAGGGCCGGAGGGCAGACCTGGGAAACTACAGGCCTGTCAGGTTGACCTCAGTGCCAGGGAAGCTCATGGAGCAGGTTCTCTTGAGAGTCATCACGCAGCACTTGCAGGGCAAGCAGGCGATCAGGCCCAGTCAGCATGGGTTTATGAAAGGCAGGTCCTGCTTGATGAACCTGATCTCCTTCTATGACAAAGTGACGCGCTGGGTGGATGAGGGAAAGGCTGTGGATGTGGTCTACCTTGACTTCAGCAAGGCTTTTGACACCGTCGCCCACAGCATTCTCCTCAAGAAACTGGCTGCTCTTGGCTTGGACTGGCGCACACTTCGTTGGGTTAGAAACTGGCTGGATAGCCGGGCCCAAAGAGTCATGGTGAATGGAGTCAGGTCCAGCTGGAGGCCAGTCACTAGTGGCGTTCCCCAGGGCTCGGTGCTGGGGCTGGTCCTCTTTAATATCTTCATCGATGATCTGGACGAGGGCATCGAGTGCACCCTCAGTAAGTTTGCAGATGACACCAAGCTAGGCACGTGTGTCGATCTGCTTGAGGGTAGGAAGGCTCTGCAGGAAGATCCGGATAGGCTGCACCAATGGGCTGAGGTCAACTGCATGAAGTTCAACAAGGCCAAGTGCCGGGTCCTCCACCTGGGATGCAATAACCCCAGGCAGAGCTACAGGCTGGGAGAGGAATGGTTGGAGAGCTGCCAGGCAGAGAAGGACCTGGGAGTGATGGTGGATAGTCGGCTGAATATGAGCCAGCAGTGTGCTCAGGTGGCCAAGAAGGCCAACAGCATCCTGGCTTGTATAAGAAACAGTGTGACCAGCAGGGCTAGGGAGGTGATCATCCCCCTGTACTCGGCTCTGGTGAGGCCGCACCTCGAGTACTGTGTTCAGTTCTGGGCCCCTCGCTACAAGAAGGACATCGAGGTGCTTGAGCGGGTGCAGAGAAGGGCGACGAAGCTGGTGAGGGGCCTGGAGAACAAGTCCTATGAGGAGCGGCTGAGGGAGCTGGGCTTGTTCAGCCTGGAGAAGAGGAGGCACAGGGGCGACCTTATTGCTCTCTACAGATACCTTAAAGGAGGCTGTAGAGAGGGGGGTTTGGTCTGTTCTCCCACGTGCCTGGTGACAGGACGAGGGGGAATGGGCTGAAGTTGTGCCGGGGGAGTTTTAGGTTGGATGTTAGGAAGAACTTCTTTACCGAAAGGGTTGTTAGACATTGGAACAGGCTGCCCAGGGAAGTGGTGGAGTCACCATCCCTGGAAGTCTTTAAAAGACGTTTAGATGTAGAGCTTAGGGATATGGTTTAGTGGGGACTGTTAGTGTTAGGTCAGAGGTTGGACTCGATGATCTTGAGGTCTCTTCCAACCTAGAAATTCTATGATTCTGTGATATTTGCTTACGGGGTCCAAAAAAAACAAACTGCTGAATTATACATTTCACGGGTTCTTTAACCATGATCTACGCTAATGCCATCCACTGTCAGAGAGGAGGGAACAAATATAACATCAACTGGGGTAAACAAACAAAAAACAGCACTTCAAATAGGAATAAAAAGATCACAAGCCAGTGACTGTGGCTTTCAGTTTGGGCCTATGAGTAGGAACTTTATTATAGAATAGCTTTAGTAATCAAATAAATAAATGCAATATAATTGAGACAATTTAATACATGAGAAGCAAATTAATGTCTCCCAAATCTAAGTTTTTTGAAGGAGTCAGCAATTATTTGGAGAAGGTTTTCCTTCTAACATTGTATTCTCAGATTTCCAAAAGCTCTTATGACAGTCTCTAAAGAAACTAAGCTGTCGTGGGGAAGTAGGAAGTTATTTTAAAGATCCGTACATGGGTGAAGAATATGTAGCATATTATAAGAATAAATAGTAATTCACAAGAAAAAGAGTGGATTGTCTTAGGGACAGTTCGGTATTCCTAAACATTCTGAAAAACAAACCAAACAATGAGACAAAAAAGCATGTAAACAATACAAAATAAACCTCAGTAGTTAAAACTAAAATTGTTCACAGTGGTCCACAAAAGCATATTTTAATGCTTAGTAGCAGAGTGATAAAATGGAAAATAAAATTTGTTGCCAATAAGTATACTGCATATAGTAAAAACAACCCCAACAATACTTACAAATGATGAACTGTGAATGAGTTTCCATTACTGAAGGAAAAGATGTGTATAAGTTCTATTGATGTCAATGAAACACATTCATGAAATGCAGCCTCTATAAGACTCATGGCAAAGTTTGCACCCTGTGGAAAATCTCTGAGTTTTTCTTTCCTTATCCTCTTTCCTAAACTATCCTGATAACAGATGACAGAGAAAAGATACAAGGCTGAAGGAACCCTTTGTCTGAAACTGTTCACTCACAGTTACAGAAAAGTTAATCTCTCTGTTTTAACCCCTCTGGAGCCATCATTGCCCTAAGGGCATACGTAAGAATGGAGACACTCTTCCTTCTTTGTAATGAGCATGGTAAAAGAGAGCTGCCTGAATTTTCCTCTGTGAACTATACAACATTCAAGCTCAGTCCAAACCTGTAAATTCTCCCTGATAGGATTTAATGAGAATAAAATTCACCATATTAAATTTCGAGCGCATTTGGCAATATTTCTGGTGCCACAGGTCTTACCTTTATGACTACTGATCTACGCAGTAGATACATAAATATTCACAAGAACACCTTGTAGAAAGTTCTCAGCCTTTCAGAAGGTCATACCAATAGCTAATTTCAAGTCTGAATTTGTTGGTAATTTATTTGGCTTTAGAAATGCCTTTAGAGACCTGTGATGTAACACTACATATAGCTCTTTCTATTTTTTATTTTTTTTTTATCTTGAATTTAACCATTTGTTGAAAGTGATAGGGATCAGCTTAATATAAGTTTCAAACTCTCACTATCAAGAAATAGTTCTATAGACAGAATTATGACAGAACTGGGTTTTTAACAAAACTTGGCTATGAATTTTGCAAATTTGTCTTAGAACACATCATATATATAAGAAGTATGAGGCAGAATCTTTGAAGATTTGGAGAATTTTATGTGAGTACGTTCATCTGATAGCTTTTATATCACAGTTTAAAAATCACATCAGAGCAATAGGCAGTGGGGAAAAAAAAATCACCGTACAATGAGACCAAGATACAGGAAGGGAGAATGATGCAATGATTCAGAAATTATAACTGCAGATATTTAATGGTACCAGTAAAAATACCATCTCTTCATAATGCATCTGACTACTCACCTAAATGTTATTGGCAATGTTATGCACTAATGCACCTGCTAAGATAGTATCTGCACTAATAAATGGTATAAAGCAGCTGGGAAGGCAGATGGTATGTTAATAGCTGCAGCCCTTACTAGTGAGTTAGAATTGATTCTTTTAGCTCCTCTGAGCTCTACAGATATTACAACCCAATGTCTTACCTGTGGCTGCAAAAAACAATCGTGTCTTGGAAAACTAGGCAGAAATGGTCTATAGGTTTCTGTCTGAAATAAGCACTTGTATTTTAGATACAATGGACATGCCCAACTTTCCAGTTGAAATTTCCATATTTAAATGAGGTTATCACCCACTGCTGACACTGAAAAGAGCAGGATTCTGAGGATTTCCACATCTGAGGATGGAATCTGGAGACCTGTGAGAACCAGATAGACATTTACCTATCTAAGAGCAGTCATTTTTATGCCTCTGATGAAAACTGGTTCCAGTGAAACCATCACTTTTGGCTCAGGGGGACTATGATGTTTTAGAGAAATAAAAAGTTCTTGGGTCCCCAGGTAGATCATCTCTCAGCAGGCACTATTTAAACTTTTCTTTCATGTGTTCATTCTCACTTTAAAAAAAATATTTATTTCTTATTTTAAACCATTTTAAAATTTGATCATATTAAGCAAATAAACTGTAGTTGAATAACAATGCAGAATGGCACTTGCATGTTTACAGACACACTGATCATCTCCTTGGTGCATTAACAGATTGATCCAAATTTGAAAGAAGATAACATATTTTAACTTATGTGTCTGTAGCCAGACTTTTCACTTATGTGTCTGTAGCATTCTTCTAGTCTTTGCCAGTAGATATTCTCCTGGACATGATATATTTTTGTTTGTTTTGTTTTGTGTTGTTTGTTTTTTCATACCTAAATCCAGCTATCCCAAAGTTGTTATTTATTCTTAGTTAAACATTTATGTAAAAGTAACCTTCCAGAACATAACATATAATAGTAATGTTTAAGGCTTATATACCAGTCCTCTAAAAGCTGCTGCAAATGGCACTTCATACAATTGACCATTGTTTCTGAGTCAGCACAGTAGAATTTTAAAAGTATTTAAGAATAAATTACATAGCATACATTTTTTTACAAACAAAATTACCAGTGGTAATGATCAGTGAATCAAAGGATAGTGGCTTTCTTATAAATAAATAAATAAAAAGTCTAAAGCCTTCTGAAGTTGGAAACAGGTATTAAAACTTATAAGGCCAAAAATATATTGCAAAAGCTCCTTTGAAAATGCTATGGAATACCCTAAAAGTGCATGATAGAGAATTTACAGTAAAGCCTCTACAGAGTGGGTACAACTCTTTATTACTTCAGTGATGTCTCTTTCACTTCAGTGATAGTCTCTTTCACTTGGAGAAAAATATCACTTTTGTAATTTTATCTGTACCTTTTTAGTTGCAATATTAAATAAAATTGTTTTGCCATCTCAATATTATTCCTATTTAACTGTTAGTTTCATCTCCTATACAAATAGTGGAATTAAGAATATAATTTATTGGTAGAAAACATGATATGAACAAATAGGAGTACAAAAACTTTATAATTCTGTAAATAAAATGAAATTTACAATTTTTTATTTTTTTGTTAATGTTATGAGCCTAAATCATCCAGGTCTGAATCCAAGACTAATTGAAAAATCTAGGTATTTTAGTTTTCTTGTACAGCAGGGCTAAAAATCTCAGAGGCATGAGGTACTGAAAAATCTTTATTATAAGAAAAATTTGACATGAAAAAAAAGTGGAAAACTAAAAACAGAAATAAAAATGTGGAAACAAAATAAGTTTGGCTGCATTTTTACTGCTCTAAAGAGAGAATTGTTGCTGGAATAAAACACAGTCTCAAGAAAATGAGTGGAGAATGTCACCCATCATTCAGTCTTCTCAAAAATCTGGTCTCTTAGGTCCTTAAGTTAGAATCTTCTTTCACAGGAAAAGGTCAGAAATGCAGCTCTTCCAGTTTCTGGGCAAATACTAGACATTGGACAAAAGGGGGGGGAGGAGGGGAGGAGAAAAAAGAAAAACCTTTTAACAATCATGTAGGAATTAAAGTGGTCATAACTATGATCTTTGATCTGAAATACATACTGCCAATGTCTCTTGTGCAATGACAATATCTATGGGATCTGTCCCCTGTGAAATTTAGGCAGGACAGTTTCTAGTCCCCTGGCACAGTGAAGTCTAGGGCTTTGTCCCAGATGAAGGGAAGATTCCTACCACAGAAAAAACAGGCATCTAAACAGTGTCTCTGAAGAGTCCTTAATGCTCTCTGGGATGTCACAGGACTGTAGCTGTCCTGTGCAGGCACTGCAGCCAGTCCCTGCCTGTGCAGTAAACCCACTTCTCTGGGGGTGCCTAAAACTTACTGGCTTAATGTGTAGAAATAAATATAATTATTTATTTCTAAATAAATGGTGTTGGGAATGCTAGAAAACATTCCCAACCTCTGAAACATGAATGTTTATACTATCAAATCATTAGACTAGTCTCATGTGCAATTTTTGCTTTTGCCAACTAGCGTTCTCCCATATAATTTCTAGGTACAATTCAGAAGTAAGCCTTCCCAATTTATGGTTTATCTGAGGGATCTTGAGCTGGAGAAGGAGAGAGTTTAAGAGCAGGAATAAGGACATTTCCCTCCATCCAGAAGCAGCCACTGCACAATACATGTCACTAATCCACCTGAAGCTTCCCTGTAGCAGAGGGCTCAGAAAGGGGAAGAAATGCAAAGTGGCTCTGACTAGACATGGCATGGCATGGATTTCTGGCATGTCCAGAAATCCCAACCATACCTCCAGCAGGGGAGCACATCTGAGACCTCTGGTCACACAGCTTCTGGGTGGGACGCATCAAAGATGCCAGTACCTCAAGAGGTCTTGAAATTCCAGCCATGTTCTTCAAAATTCCCCTGATCAGAGTTTCTGCTAGAAAGAGATTCTGTCAAAAATTTAGGTCTGCAGTAGCCCCATTTTTTTCAATCTACACAAATGACTTACATATTTAAGTCCACCTTTGTCCTGCTTAAACACTTCAGTCAGTATTTAGATCTGGCCTCTTGCTGCTCTGCTTGGATGTGTTGGCTCGGCAGCGTTAACAGGAGTAGAAAGCAATAAAAGTTTGTTTTTGTTTTAAACAGTGTAAGCCAATCTGCCCCAGAATACACACAGAGAGTTGTTACGCTGTTTAACAAGGTGCCATTTTTACATGGTCACTTTCTTAATAATAACTACATTATGCTGATAGATGTGCCAACTAACATAAGTTTTCTTTCCTCCAACTAAAGATCACACTGAAGATTTTCTCTGCCAGAAAATGGGATTATTTATATCTAGTAAGAACTTCTATGAACTAGTTAGTGTTGCCAAGTGCTTACTCTTTTGCTGCAGATGGCTATGTTAGGGCACAGTTACTCTTTTTAAAGTTACTTCTATACTTGAAAACGTACATTGACAAGATAATGCAAATTAGAAATAAGCCACAAATGTACTTCCAATGCTGTGGTCACCCAATTCATGTGGGAAATATAAGGGCATATTAAGACTTGCATGAGTAATTCTGCAAAAGAATTAGAGTGCTCAATTTATTAAAATAACACAGACACACACACACAAATGAAGACTACTAATTAAGGGATCAACATTTTAAAACAGTGAGATCTAAGACTAATGCTAAATGACTTGCAGTTTATTAAGTATCCCTCTGCTGCTGGTACTGACTGATTCCCTACTCAGATATTTGGAGAAAGTTGCATTCCTCTTTAAACTGGCAGAAAGAAACAAAGGATTACCATTGACAAATGTGCTCCAACTGCAAGTAAAAGACAGCACAGATACTCAGTGTATGTGCATGCACCAGATTTATCCAAATCTGTTTAATCTAGGAGGGCAGAAAAAAAGAAGCATTTGAACAGTAATTTAGAGTGTGATGGCAGAAGAACATACCCAGTACTAGCACTCAAATACCACTTCTCTAAGGGCAGAGGAAACTTGCATGGCTTGGGAATACCAGCATTTGTAGGTAGCCAACAGCACATAAGGCAAGCATTATATCCAGCTGCTTTCAATTCCCTTGCTCAAACAACCAAAACCTCATTCATAACAGGGGAAGCCTGTAGCAGGAATCCAGGATAAACTGTAATCTCAGGCCTCTAGTTTTGCATGCAGCAATAAGCTTTTTATACTCTGCTCTGGTTAGCATCATGGTTGTAAGGGTTAGATACTGTATTTGTCATGGTGTGTGCTGGTAAAAGGGAAGAAATTATTAATGGACATTTCTGAAAGAGAATTACTGACGTTCAAGCTGGATGTCAGGGAAAAAAACTGTCCTGGGAGGGCAGCATGGCATTGGCAATCACAGAGATATCCATGCTTATAGGTTCTTGACAATCTTTAGGGATTTCCAAAACTCAGCTAGACAAAGTCAAGGTTGACCTGATCTATTTTAGACAAAAGCCCTGCATTAATTAAGCTGTTGTGACATACTTTATTTGAAGACTTTAATAACTGAATAGCTAATAAATGTAATACTTGTTTTATGCATTCTTTTTTTTCAGAGACGCAGGAGCATGGGATAAGTCCTTAGAGTAGGTCTCAACAAATATGTGCTTATGAGAGCTGATCTCTCTGCAAGTGAGTAACAGCAACAGTTTCCTCGTGTTCTTGGCTGTTCATGGTAAGTGCTCTGCAAACTGAGTACAACCTGTAGCAACTATTAAACTGTGTCTTGAAAAACAAAAATATATTGTCTCCCTGTCATTTTTGTTTTGTTTCAGTTTATAATCACGTTATCTATTTGACTGCTTTCTGTGGCTTGTCCAACTCAGCTGATCTTTTACATGCAGTGTAGTATCATTTTCCTCTTTGAATCCCTTGATCAGCTCAATTTTTACTTTGACATCACATTTAAGAGGCTTATACCTACCTTTTCCTATGCTGTACTATTCAGACTGATCTCTATTTTCTTTCCTTTCTTTTCAGTTCTTCAGTCCCAAAGTTATTTCATTCTCCCAATCCTACTGATTCTATCAGTTAAAAGTCACCAGAAACATTTATTTTTCTTTTTATGTTTCTGCCTTCTTCCTCGCTCTGTTTTTATTTCATCCTTCTGTTTTTATTTTTTTTTCCTCTCATTGTGTATGGAAATTATTTAGGCAAGGAATTACTTTGAAAAAAGGGTTTATTCTATCTGTGACTCAGGGTTAATACAGTTGTACCTATAAAGACAGGAATAAACATTAGGTGGCTCCTTATCTGTCTATGGTTTTCACTAAAGTATGTTCCATTTCCCACCAGTATCTAGAAATTTTCCATATAACTGTTCCAGATATATCTCCCCTAAAATATATTTTATGTAAATTTGAAATTTCATGACATTTGTGTTTGCCTTAACAACAAATCTACTGTCTACTGTGTTCACACTTGAATGTTATATTAAAAAAAAAAAAAAAAAAAAAAAAAGTTCTATATGGATATTTCACTTTAATCATTATTTTTGATTTAAATGTAACTTCTCATTTCAGGCATTATTTATTTTGGTGAATGTGTTGTTCTTCCATGTCTTTTAGACAAATATCACACTGGTGATATTGCATGCATTTTAAAAATTATTTCAGCTTTGTTAGCAACTGTCTTTCAATTTTGCCTACTCATGAATTTGGAGGGAGAGAAGCACACAGTACACTTAGACTGCTGTGGAGCCATGCTTAAAAACATATAAGCTTTTGAGAACAAAAATCCACCTCCGTTTCAGCAGCATTCCTTAACCTGCCAACTATTTACTGCTTCCTTGAATCACACACAAATTCTTCAATTAGTCCTCTTTCAGCTTGAAGCTTTCAGTTTTCTAAAGGCCACAATTGGACTAAGAATAATAAACTCTCTGATCAGCTGTCAGACATCAGTTTATTGCATGGTAGAAGAAGGCTAAAGAGTCTAGCTTTTGCTTTAGGCAGTTTTATGCCTCTGGAATGATGGGTAACTCCAGTAGGTCTTTCTTCCTCTAAACAGGCTCATCTCTACTGAAGGAGGCATTTTTTTTCTGGGACTTCCCAGGTATACGGTCAATATGTCTTGAATCCTAAATATTGTTTCTCTTGTATTTCCAAATACTTTTATCTGGATAGAGTTTCTCCACCTCTAGAGTCACCTATGTTTTGTAGATTTATTCACTCAATTTTATTAACAGAGAACTTGTTGAAGGTAAGCACATGCTTCACTGCTCATCTAAGCAGAAGGTTTTCTCTTGAACAAAACAAAATCTGATCTGAGGTCATGGTGCAGTATCAGAAAAACTTAACCATCTTTTCCCACTTTCCTTTCACTATGCATACCAAGGAATCCAAATCCTTTCTGCATCTTTACTAAACACTAAGTGGGAAAAAAACATTCAAAGACAGATGGGCTTCTCCATCAACATGGATTTTTTGTCTCATCTCAGATGCATGCTGTTCAAGCCACTTTCCAGTAAGACCATTAGACCTCTCAGCTGGCACTGTTTTCACTTATCTTCTACATCCTCTACTCCTGTTCTAGTGTCTCTGGTCTATTATTTAATTTGGCAGACAAACACACTCAACTGGCCCCAATACATTTTCTGGCCTCCCAAGCTTTGTTAGCTGCCAGAATGTGAGTATATCCCTCAGCAATGGAAATAAGAAGGACTTGCTGTGTTAATGTATCTCATTTATTAATCTGCTGAGGAACATTTTCTTGTTTCTTTGTGAAATAGTGAGTTGTGACTCATTGACATATTGTGACATGTGTCCTAAAATAACACTCATTTCTTCTTTTAAAAATCTGACCTAAGAGATTATGACATACAGCTTGACGACACCTTTAGGAAGTGGCAGCTCCCAGGAAAAAGAAGGCATTTCTAGAATATAGAAGCAGGAACTTTATCAGCAATTCCCAGAATGGAGTGTTACAATACTTTTGTTTTGCTATGAGTTTTGACTACATGGTACTTTGCAACCATACAATGGCCAAAATATCTTTTCTTGCATTTCCTATCAGGCTTTCATAGAAAGTTGGTCAAACCTGACTATCTCTGAGGTAAAGGAGAGAATTTAGTTGAAAACCTTTCGCTGAAAAGTGAACTCAAACAATATCTTTTCAGTCAGAACAAACAATAAGCAATGCTAAAGTGTATCAGAACTACTTGAACTACAGAACTACAAGTTTAAGGAGGTACCTAATGTAAATATTAATTTTCTTTAAGAGGTTTCAGTAAATGCTGTACTCATTACAAAATAGTAACAGATATGCATACATGCATGCATACATTCATGCATGACATTTTGCACTTGTAGTGACACTTCACATGGAAACTTCACATATATACATGTATATTTGCTTTATATTTTTAACATTGGGAATTATTTAAAAAATAAGTTGAGCAGACTACTTAATGTGCAGTGATTATTAAGTTGTTTATCTTTGCATACAGCTGTCTTGTGTAAAACCAAGGTTTTACAAACATGGTTAAGGCAGTTTAAAAATGGCAGATTGTTATTTGAGCAGAGCTAATTTACCAAGCACTTTACTAAGTGCTAATAATGTACCTGAATTAATTAATTAATTAAAGTGCATAATAATGTACCTGAATATGGAACTATATACTTATGAGACAAACTTCTTTCGATTCTGAATTGTGTGTCACTACTATCCAGTACACTGCTAAATATATATTTAAATATTGAATAGGAGAAGAATGTCTGATAAAAAGAAAAGAGAAGAGAATCTCACTGAGGTTACTCTGCCAATGCAATATAAAAATCTGTTGTGGTGTTTCTCAGGATAATAATAAGAGGTGCATTGTGGTATAAAAGAATACCTCATATGGGTTTCTGGAACAAAGGAACTATCATCAACAAAGTAACACAAGTTGATTTGGAGGAAAAAAAAGAAAAAAAAGCTACTGCTAACTTCTTAATTACCAACCATCCTTGTTACAAACCATAATTAGAGATTTTCATCAGGTCAGCAACCTATTCTCATTATCCTGATGCATTTCACTCTCCAATCTTCCCACTTTCATATATGAAGATGAAATAAATTTTCCCTCATTTAATGGCCATTTAATTTGAATATTTTCCCTACAAGCTCATTTGCCACTAGATGCCACTAAAGGTCAGACAGGCTGCTGAGGAGATTTAGAGACACCCATAGACAGTGTTGTACTAATTGTTGTACAGAAAACACGGGAAGTGTTGTACTCCCCGTGGTGTCCAGAAGATGCAAGTCTCTGAAGCTGAGGGAAGGCAAAAAGCAGTCACATTTCCGTTGTACTTGACTATTAAATCAATGCAGCTGACCACATCATCAGATGCCTAATAAGAAATACCACAGTATCTGGAGTTGATTTAGTGAATTAACAATTCACTAGGCTATACAAAAATGAATTAAGAGAAATACATTGGGGAATTCTTGTGGGACCACAGCCTCTGAAGACAACTGCTCTGTTGGGATGGAAACTAGCACAAGTAGGATGTAATTAAGACAGCAGCTAACTTCTGTAGCCTGTTTAAGGCCACGGAGGAGTAAAAATATATGTGAAAGATGAGTATGCAAAAACTCCCATCAAAATAAGGTCATGAACAGTTACAAGGAGATGCTTTAAAGTCATGACATGGGTTCCTAACTGGGCTGGTAAAAAATTCTGGATATGAATCAAGAGAGAAATAACAGGAGACAAGAAGGAAGTTACTTTGCATATTAGTTGTTTTTGTTTGGTTGGTTGGTTTGGTTGTTTGTTTTTGTCCCCCAGAGCTCCTGCCTCCTCGCTCTTTATTTTGATGGAAAACATTTATACTGTCTTAAAACTGGATTGTACGCAATACTCCTAACCCGTATGCAGAGAGTGGTTTCAAACTGCTTTGTCCAAGGAGAGCTACACAGGACTTTATGTTCAGGAGCTATAATCTCATCAGCAAAACTTCCTTTGAATAAACTGTGACATTCTTCAGAAATACATGGCTAGTTCCTCCTGGTATATCTGAGGCACCACAAAGAGCTTTGTCTGGGTATGGTTATATATCCATTCCCCAGGGACTGTTTGAAGCACCCTCAATGAAAGGAATCTTCAATCGGTGTTTTTTCTGTACCCAAGTTTTCAGTTTTCCTTGACCAGTGCATGGAGTATTCTGGTGGGAAATTTATTTATTTTTTTTCTGGAATTTGGGATAAAGGAAGGGCATTACTTTCATGGCCTAATCTAGCTCAAAGGCTAATACAATGAATGTTAATTCCATCAGGGATCTTTTATGTTTTCAAACTTGTGAATAACTTGGAGTGATTTGTACACACAGGTACTAGGCAGAAATTAGAAATCTGGCAAATGTTTATCAAATATTAGAATGTATCACCATTTTGAACCAACCTAAGAATGTCTGTGTTCCGTGAAATCTTCTCAGCTGAGCTGACTTAATGAGAAGGGCGTTTTGAGGATGTATTATTTATAAGGTACAAAACTTTGTGTTTGCTAATGATTCTCTGTATGGACAATGAAACACTGCAAAGCAGTATTCAGTATTATTAGCTTTTACTTTTCTTTTTGGCTCACATTTCTGCACGAAAGACTTACCATCATAAAAAATGTAGTGATTGGTGCCAGTTGTCATGCCTTGTGGGTGTTGGCTTGGCAAATAGTTTAAATATGGAGCAAACCAGCCAATTCATTTTAGCAATGTGGAAAAAGGGATTCCTAGGGATATACTTTGTGTCATTTGTGTCAAGCACAAATATGCAGGTTATTTCCTCAATTTCCTGGGTAAATGTGTAGTTGTTTTATGACACGCTTGAATAACCTCTCTGTATAACTCAGAGAAGCAACTGGTCAAATATAAATGTGTCTGTAGTTAACACCAGTGGCAGTTAAGACTTTCTTTTATAGGCTGGCATAAGTTACAGCACTATGGCAATGCACTGCACTCCTGTAAACTTCCTGTCTGCAAGTTGATTCATGCAGACCGTTCTGCCTCCCTGCCCTTTAGGTGATGAAATTATGTCCTGGAATTACTGGTCAAGCAGAGCACATGAAAACTGTACTTTGTAGTCTGACAAGACCAGTGGTTGTGACTTCAAATGAAGAGATGGGAATGCACTTCTCAAGGAGGCACCCAAATCATCGCTCACCTTTCAGCACATGTAGGAAGATTTAGGTACAAGAGATATCTGAGTAGTGGTACTAATCACACAGACTGAAGAAGAGGAAAGGAAGATTCAACACATTCAGAATTTGAAAGTGAGCTGCAGAAGAGAACATCTGCAAGAACCAAATGTTTCAAAGAAAAGCCATTTTATAAAGGTAAGAGACACTGTTAATCCAAAAGTGAACTGTATTTGTATATATTTCAGATGAACACAGCAGTGCAGTATGTGAGGAAAATACCTTGGGAAAATAAAATTAAAAAGTAGAAGACAACTGAGTTTTAGGCACTTTGATTTTTTTTGCTTTTGTATTGTTTCCTTTCTTCCTTTTAAGTTTTGTGTTTTTTTTTTTTTTGTTGTTTTATTTTGTTTTGTTTCATTTTTAAGATAGCAAAATTTGTAAACTATACCTATGTCTAAAACACTCTAGTTTGGGGAAAAAAAAAAAAAAAAAAAAAAAAAGGAGAGAGATCATTTCCTTCTGTCCAAACATGACTAAAGACAAAATTTATCTCCATGAACAGATCAGTCTTTTATTACAGTGCTTTGACACAACACATTAAGTATAATAAAGATTATTTGGAGCTTTTATGGCATTTGACCTTGTTCCATGTAGCACAGATATCAAGAACGCACCTGTTGTTTATGTGTGTTCAACAAATTACTTGGCTGTGGCAAAGAGTAAACACAGCTAAATGAATTTCATATTCAGATTCAGCACTTAATAGATGTATTTTTCAGCTTAGTGGAGGAAAAACTGTATATACTGCTGTTGCTTCTCCTCATGGTTCTCCTGTAAAGAGACATGCGCACGGCAATGTACAGCTAAGACAAGGATCCTGGCATGTCTAGCCAGTTTTATTAAGCATTCCTGCAAAGGCTGCCATTGCAGGTCCATGTGCTATCTATGTCTGTGCCATTTCCATGGTGCACTGCAGTCACATGTGGTCACTATTAGGATTTCTTCAGCAGAAGAGATTGTGTTGTTTTGTGCTTCTTGATTCTCTCTGCTCCAACCAGTGACATACCACAGAGCTAAATCAGGTAGACACTCTGTTGCTGTTTGTATCTGCATTATTAATACAGCATAGTGCATGCACTGATTTGAGGCCACATTCAAACCTTGTGCTTGCTATCCAAAATCAGAGTTAGATACCAGGGATGAGACTGTCTATGCTAGCAGCATGAATAGCAGAGTGGAAAAATCTCTGCTGTGTTGCAGTCTCTGCAGATTCCCCCTCTTGGTGCATCACAGTTTTCTCAGTCTGATGGGCTGACATCATCAGTCAGTCAACTAAAAGTAGCTTAAAGAGCACCGACTTATGGAATTATTAAATTTGTAGGGAACCTACCAGAACCCTCCAACACCAGATCAAGCAAAAAAAGGATTCTCACAACCTCAGAAATATATCACTGCTTCCTACAGTGAACTTTTCGTACACAGAGAAATAAATTTCCTTCATGTAAAATAATATAAATTACATATCAGTATCTATTACTAGATTAAGGGACATTGTGTGTTTTTGTTTTCCAGCATAATAGGAATTGTGTGAGGAAAGACAGTCTAATAATCTTCACATATTTTCAAGAAATTGTCAAAGAAGAACATAAACTATATTCCTTGTTCACTGAGAACAAAACTAGATTATAAGCATAAATTGTTACAATGAAGGTTTATATTGGACATTACTAAAAAACAAACAAACAAAAACAAACAAACAAAAAACGTTTGATGGCTATTAATTAGAATAGCTTGTCCTGGGATTGTGGAATTACTATCATCATTTGGTTTTAGTAACAACCAGTAAGATGGTCATCTTTCAAGAAGCGTTCAGATACAGATGATGTTTTCTTTGGGTAGTGAGATAAACTACATGACTTGCAATGTCATGTCTAGCCTTACTTTTTATAATTCTCCACTTGGCCTGGTAAGATGCTGCAGAAGCTGGCATAACATATGCTGTCAGAAGCTGGAACAGTATGTGTGCTAGCATAGTGTATCCTATGTAGGATAGCAAGCATATATCTGGCAATTGCTTCTGGCTCAGTATATGTCAGATCTCATATGTATTATGACATTAATTTAATATTTAATTAATTTACAGAAATGTTCCAGAGAGAGAAGAGAAACAAACTCTAAGACAAAGGCCTTCCTGAAAACTTGGGGTCCTACCTACTAACATTATTTTGTACTGAGGAAACATTGATAGAGTTGATTATTTGGAGTATCCTGACAGGAGAAGGAAGTAGGTTTTTCAGATGAGGCATTTGTTCTGTGTGAAGAAAAGTTTCCATTGCTTCACATGTAGGGGTGGTAAGGGTTAATATGGGACAGCCATTGGCCCTTTGTCCTGTCCAGCAGCCTCCTCAGTGACCATGTTGAGTATTAGAAAAAATCATACCCCCATAAACAGAGTGGAGAAGAACTGGACTGAATTTAACTAATGGTTCAGTTGGGATGCAGGGACTTGCTTGGGCAGTCCTCTGTAACTACATTATCACAACAGATGCTTCTACCATTTCAAAAGAGCCTTTTCAAATGATTTTGCTTCAGGGGTTTGTCATCCAGCCTCAGTGTGTGATTGTCCTGATGATGCTAACAGTATCACTTTCCATACCTTGATAGAGACAGTTGTTTAAGTACGCACTTGTGCGTATTCAACAAGTTAACTCTGTTTCTAACCAGATATGTATTTAGTTATAAACATCTAGAGTAACGCAATAAAAATTACTCATTAGATTCATATTTATTTTTTTATCCGTGCTTGATCACCACCTTGTATTTCATGCCCACAAAGTAGAGACAGAAGTCTCTGTGTCAGGAAAACTTGGAGGTGTAGCAGTATCAGTGCTTCCCAGAGGGAAGAAGGTTTAGTTTCTGCTGTTAGAGACATTTGGGAGAGCAACTGACAGATTTATCCCATCTTCTCCCTGCTCTGTTTTGTTATATAAAAGGCTTACCTTAGTCATAAACTTCAAATCGGTGTTTTTTGAACAACACAAAAGAACATCACAAAGGCCATTCAAACATATACTTAATCAGTGCGTACCTATTGTATGTACTTTTATAACAACCATGTTATTTGGTTATAACTGGAAAATTTAATTTTCTTATGATATATATATATTTTGATATGTGTGTATATATACATAAGAATATATATATATAAACAGAAAAATAGTGTATGACAATCAACTTTTTCTAGTTATGATCAATATATAACCATACATATAACTATATATATACATTTATGAATTTGTAAACTATATATAATATACAAACGTAATAAAATATGAAAGCTGACTGAATATCACCTATCTGAATATTGTGTGTCTCCTAGATTGCTGAACAATTTCTAAAATTGCTCAACGGAATCAGCCTTGAAAAGGTTTCACATGAGGGTGGTGAGGCACTGGAAAAGGTTGCACAAAGAAGTTGTGTATGCCCCATCCAGGATGAGGCATCCAGAGAACTAAGTGATTTTTATTGTCTCTTCCAAGCCAAACCTTTGTATGATTCTATGATTTCATGAGACCACTCACTGCAGTATGCTCCCTGGCTTTTTGAAACACTAGTCTGCATAAGAATCTGTTCTGCTTTCTGTCCTCCCTGGGGTCCTCTACAGTGGTACAAAAATGAGCTTTACCTTCAGTCTAAATATTAGACTCTGGTGGCCTTCCATGATAGAGTAGCTGCATCAGTTGACAAAGGAAGATTGACCTATGTCATCTACCTGGACTTCAGTAAGGCCTTTGACACAGTCCCACGTGACAACCTAATCTTTAAATTGGAAAGAAAAGGATTTGAGGGGTGGACAATCCAGTAGAAAAGGAATTGGCTTGATGGCCACACCCAGGGACTGGTGGCCAATGGCTCTATGTCCAGGGGGGAACCGGTTACAAGCGGTGTCTTAGGACCAGTGCTTTTCAATATCCTTATCAATGACATAGATGATGGGATTGAGTGTACCCTCAGCCAGTTTGCAGATGACACCAAACTGAGTGGTGCAGTTGATACCAAAGATAGAAGGGATGCCATCCAAATGAACCTGGACAGGCTGGAGAAGTGGGCCTAAGTGAACCTAATGAGGTTCAACAAGTCCAAGTGTAAGGTGCTGCACCTGGGTCAGGACAGTCCCAGAGAGAAGTATAGAATGGGAGAAGAACGCTTTGAGAGTAGCCCTGTGGAGATGGACTTGGGGGTTCTGGTGGATGAAAAGCTCAATATGAGCCAGAAGTGCGCACTTGCAGTCCAGAAGGCCAACTCCAGGCTGGGTTGCATCAACAGAGGAGTGGCCAACAAGTGGGATCCCTGACCTGGAGCATAATCTGTGCATCTAGCATAAATGCTGCGTGAGAAGACAATACCAGAATCCTCAGCAGCCACAGGTTCCCTTGCTATCAGTGATTGTCTCCATGGCTCCTTATTTCCTTCTAAAGAGATTTTTGGCCTTGTCTCATGCAGAAGAAAATGGGATCTGCAGGCAGGCTAAGTTTAATGTACATGCTGACTGGTTAAAAGGACAGTATGATTAGCCAAAGTGATTTTATTCTGCCCAGATGGAGACATCTGTCATGTAAATGTATACATCTAAGCTGTTCATTCTAGACTTCCATTAAAACCAATGGAGATAAATAGGCACATCCAGAGTGCAGTTCACCTCATTTATCTCATGCTCTAGTATGTGTCCAAAATAATCAGATTAATTCATCCTATCTAATATTGTTTCTCCCTGTTGATTACAAAGGGAATCTAGGTGATTAGCATGATATAGATATCTTATTTGTTGTTGTTCTTTAAAGCTGGGGAGATGACTCCTATCTCACTTCCAATCTCTAGACTAATCTGTGGGGTTCCAGCAGCCCTGGGTATGATCTGAAGTGTCATTTTAGAGATCCACTTGTTAAGAGACTCTCCTAAACGCTAGGCTCAAAACACCAGACACAGAAAGATTGGGAAAAAAAAATCTTAAATTTTCATGTCGATATTCTTACTTCTCACACAGTGATTTAAACTCCAAAGGGTTGGTTTTCATCTGCTGCACTTGGCCATCCATATGGTCCCAAATAATATCAACTTTATCAAGCTATATCAGGGACAATGGTGGATGCTTCTTCTAACTTAATTCTGTCCTGGGTTAACAAGAAACCTGATTTGATCTGCTCATAGACCACTACTTTGTGATATAGATGCTATGTTCAAGTACCCTTCCTCTGTTATGCATCTGAGATTGTAAAATGGAGTCATAAATGTTGTGTAGTTTATGCCCCATCCAGGAAAACAAACAGGGAATATAAAACAGCCTTGATATAAGCATACTTAAGCTACTTGCAGTGTAAATATATATGTACTGCAAAGTGAATGGGGCTTGGTACACTTCGGGTGAAAACCTGTACTTTATTTACCTGAAGAAACAAGTACGGGCTCAAATCAGATGCATAAAGGTTTTTGTGGGAGTCTAATCAGAGGGTTTGATCCAACAAACAGAATAGAGCCATCTGGAAAAGGGACCACTTTGAAACTGGATTCAGAACAGCAAGTTGTTAATGGCTTAGTAAAACTGTCAGCCTTTAAAGAAAAAGCTTACAGATAAGTACCAAAGCCATACAGGGAAGAAAAAAGGAAAAAAGAAAAAAAAAAAAAAAAAAGAAAAGAAAAAAAAATCATAATATTTTGTATTTAAATGATATTGTTACAGAATAGTAGAGAATTCTATTTTAACTCAGACAATTCTTCATTTTTGTTTTGTTTTTGTTTTTGTTTTTTCCTCCCAAATTGATTCTTTATAGGATTTGGGCTTTTTTCTTGTTTCCATGGTATTTATTATCCAGCCATTTGCTTTCTATTCTGAGTTGAGCACAGAATGAAAAGCTTGAGTGCTGGGACAGATTACTACTTGCTGTAAATCAGTACAGTAGTATCAACTTCAGTGAAGTCATTGCTTATTTATATCAACTGACCTTTGAAATTTTATGTAGAACATTATGAAGAAACCCTGGAAAAGAAGTCCATCGGATTGTTATACATTTTAATGTTTATTTGCATTGATTTTCAAAATAATTGGATACTATGGGACAAAAAAAGAACTCCCAGAATTCAGTCACTTAATATATTATAAAGGAGAAAGGAAAAGTGAATGGCCTGGACAGCTCCAGGCTCACTGAACAAATGCAAGAATCTGATGATGTTTTCAATTTTACAGATTTTACAGATATTTTCAACATTTTTATGCCTTTTCACTGAGGGGTTAGGTCATACCATTTAGGTGATACAGCTCTTATCATAGGAAAGTCTGCATCTTGCATCTGCACATTCAGTGATTTCCACTATTGCAGGCTATATCAACATGTTTGGTTTTTTGTTTGTTTGTTTGTTTGTTTGTTTGTTGTTTTTTTTTTTTTTTTTTAACCTCCCTCCCATCAAGAAAATACAGTCTTAGAGACCGCTGCTTTGAGACATGCTTAAATGGACAACTTGCCCACCAGTGTGCTTATTTACCACTATGTGAACTGCTTCCAATTTGTGATGTTATAACATCCCTATGGCAACTGCAGCACTTGCTTACATGGGAAAGTAATTTTAGGAAAGTATTGAATTTATTTTTAGCTTCTTTTAGTGAAATCTAGCAGCTGGAAATGAAGTGAGCCAGCACCACATTACTAGCCAAGGCTTTGCAGAAGAAAGGACTACTGGTTTCAATGATACTATTTTCATTATTACTTAATTATTACTTAATTATTTCTTTACCATCTTTACCATGCAGAATATTTGAGTCCTCTCTCTACCTTTCTTTAGACATTAATATCATAGTTTTTTTCTAAGTGCTGACTAAAAATAAAATTGGAATTTAAAATTTCATGATACCACCATCATCATCATTTTTATTATGATATTTATTACTGACCTTAATTTCAAAATTCTTGATCATAGAAAAAATTGGCATGTTTGCTCTTGTTAACACTGAATAATTGTGAAAACGGTATAAGAATAGGAGGGAAAAAATCATCTTGTGAAAATAAATATCTTTAACTTGCGTCTGTCTCACAGATTTATATGGTTAGGTTCAGCACCAAATAAGAAAAAATTCCCCTGCTTGCAGCCCCCCCAAAAATATGAAACTATGCTCTCTCTTCAAGATATAATGTGTTAAAGGGACAGGGGGTGAAGAAAGTTAACCATAAACTTCTCACCCCATCAAAAGCAAAAAGTGTTATTCTCAGAAATTTGGACTTAATAACGGCAGATGAAGAGGAATTCCCATTTGGTCTTGCTGTAATCTGAGACTATACTACTATTAAAATGACCAACTTGCAGATCGTATCTTCTAGTTGTTACTCTCTCCTGTCACCTGGATTCATAATGTCAAAGTAGGAGTTGAAGACATCATGCGGCAGTCAGAGGAAGGTTAGGCTCCTGCATCAGGTATCACAAGTGATGTGAGCGCTGAGATGCTTTAGCAAGTTCAAAATGAGGAATAAGGAGAAAAACATGTCTGAAATACTGTCTGAAATACACAAATGAACATAAAAAATCTCCTATAACAGCAAGTTCCAAAAGTTTGTTATTTTGCTGTGTAGAGTACTTTCTTCTAGCAATTTTAAACTCACCTCCTACTAGAGTGCCCCTTGGTTCCATTATTGTGGTATTTAGTAAACAACATTTCTGCCTTAATCATAACCTCTGCCTTCATGAATTTTAAACCTCAGTATGTCTGTCCTCAGCCTCCTCCACTCTGAAGTCCCAGGCTTTTACTCTCTTCTCAGAAAGTGGCACATCTATCTCCAGCCCCAACCATCATGCCTTATCACTGGCCTTTTTTTTTTTTCCAGGTTTGCACTGTGCACAGACATATATGCACACACACATGCCAGGTCCCTGAATCTTGATTTTTTATTTTTATTTTTAAACATTCAGTGAACTAACTTCAAGAGGAAAGCTAAAGAACTCATGATCCAACACCCAGAACCTGTTAGAGCACTGTTTTGGAAACTGTGGGCTGGAAAAGCTTCCTAAGGGCCTCCAGATTCCCCATGAATGTTCTCATTTGAAAGTTACATTACAGTCCAGTTTTCATCTTTTTCAAGACAGACCCCAGAAAGTCTTCTCTGCGTATCTCAGCCACCTCCAGCAGGAATTGTCTGAGTTGTCTTGGCAGTACACAGGAGTGTTATCAAGCCATGTCCAGCAGTATATGGGGGTTTTGTGTCATTTGGATGTTTGCTTCCAGCAGTCGAGTTAAATATGGCTTTTTTGAACCTTTCCCCTGAATTTAAGAACATTCTCCTTAAACGACAAAATGTTTTGTTGGATGCTTGCCAGAATGCTCATAACCTTGCCTATTGTGCATAAAATAACCATAATGATTTGATATACTTGAATCCTAAGAATAAACATACATTATTTTTTTCTTCCCTAAGCCCCCTCTATGTATAGATTTAGTGTGTTTCATAATGCTCACAGCTTTTCCTTGGCAGCTGTGCTCCAGAACATTTTTGGCATGAACATTTACTTCTTGGCAGCAATACAAACTTCTATTCGACTATATGTATTATTTTTTTACAATTGTTCTGGTTTACTATATAAATGTGTGTGTCCCTCCCATTTGTCTTTCAGTGGATTATAGCCATAATGCTGAACTTCTTGCATTAACAGGAGAGGAATTTCCACACACTTTACTTGTATTGACAGATCTACACGCTAAGTGCATTTGCTCATAAAGTTGAGCTTGAGAACAGACATTTCTTTCTTAACTAAATTAGCCCAGTGAAATTTCTCTCTCTCTGTCTTTGCCAACATTCTCTACCTTTTTCTGGATGTGTATGTTATGGTGATAAAAAAGTGGTCTGATTTCCACTAATCTATTTAGATAATCAGAAAAATGTCCTAAGGTGTAAGTTTTACTGACTGTTTTGGGGAGTAGATTTGTAAATATTGGAAAATAACAAAAGCATTAATTCAGATACATAAATATATCATGATTTTTTTATTTTTTTTTAATGTGTCAATATGCTGTATTGTCCAAGGGCATATGTTTTTATCTTTTTTAACACTACATATTATATTTGTTCTGTAGCAGATTGAATAAATTACTTGTGCTTCTAAGAGTCAAATTTAAATAAAAAAAAATGCTAATCAGTAATTACTCATCCTCCTGTTAAATTCTACCTGCTTATACATTCTGTTTAGCTGACTCCATATAATTTTCCCAGATCCCCTTTTTAAAAGAAAAAACAGTGGTTCTTCAAGACCATCAGCCATGTTAATGTTGATCTTTTGTTGATCATTAAATGTTGATTTTATATGTTTTATATACCTTTGTTATCCCAGATTTCTTGCATTTTATTATATCCATTAATATATGTTAATATTGTATCAATTTTGTATTATAAATTATGTATGTGTACTATATCATAAACAGTGAATAATGCCAAATAAATTATACTGATGATGAAATAGTAAGACTTTGAGATCCAGCTATTTATACCCCATATTTTTGCACTGATTTTTAGATATCTAGCAAAATCAACAAGGATTTTTTTTTGGTCATGTCTAGAACTAGATTCTTTTATGTTTTTCCTTTTTGCTCAAATCTGAACCACTGTAAATTTATACTAACTACTAGTTTTATTTGCCCGTCCCATTTCAGTAATAGTAGTCTTTTATATATATATAAAATATATATATACCTAGTTAACAATCCTATATTCAAAGCTGATTTAAAATCATACCCTTTATGGGACAGAGTCGCTTTTCAACAATCTTGAGCACCAGCCCAATAATAACAATGTGAAGCCAGAGGTAATACAGAAAAGTGGTGTTTTCAACAATGTTTAAAGAAAAGATAATAGATTATATTATCAGAGGCAGAATTTGACTCATGACAAATTAGTCATAAATTCATTTTTTTTTTCCAATGGAATATATATTAGAAGGAATAATCTTAACCTTTTAAAAATAATTATGTCATCTAATTTAGCTGTGTAAACTCCTCTGATAGTCATCATAGAAAAATAATCACCTCTACAGATGATATCCCCCCATCCTGAGATATGTGAGCATCATGAATCAGGCTCTGAAATTCCCTATCTTTTTTTTTTCTTAACCTCAGAATTAAAAAGTAGGATGAACAGCTCAGGCTGCATGCCTATCTTTTAGACAGCTAAAATTAGGTGGGATTAGTCTGGCCTAGTTAACAGCATCTTGGAGCAAAGGTAAACAGAAGAGAAGGCTCAGGTGTTTTGCAGCAGGAGAAAAGATAAGTAAAGAAAGAAACTGGAGGCCATAAAAAAAAAAAAAAAAAATTAAATGAAACAGTACAATAAAAATACTGCTTACCACAAGGAAAAAAAATCCAGATTCTGTAACAGATGAAGAAATTCAAGTAGAAATTCAAGAGCCAGAGACTGGAGAGGCCAAGACAGTTTGGACATGCTCAAAATGAAGTAAGGACATAGCAGGAAAATTTGAGTCATCAATATGAGTTGAAGCATGTCAGTGGTAGGTTGGAGGTGATAACAGAGTTTTTAATGCAAAGGTGGGAAGCACTGAAAGGAAGACTGTGTGTAAGGGGATGGGAGACCCTTACAGACCTTGGATGAGGTGAAAAGAAATTGGTTTGTTTTTAGAGAAGGGATAGAAAGCATAGAAGAGACAGGAAGGAGTGATAGGAAAACAATACTTAGAAACTGCAGAAGGAAGAGCTTTAAAAGGCTTGGAAAATGAAACTTATAGGACTGAGGGTAGAAAAGAGCAAGATGTAAGATAGGAGGTGTCATGAAGTAGCTGCAGGATTTGGATAGATGGACAAACAGATGGTTTAGATGGTCCATACAGAAGGAATGAAAAACACTGTGAGAGCATAGCCTGTGGCATAGGTGCAAATGCATATGTTTTAGTGGGTAATTTTGGTGGTAGGGGGATGGTTGGACCACATGGTTCTGGAGGTCTTTTCCAACCTTGAAGATTCTATGATTCTATAAATTTACAGACAGAGCCATTATGACCTTGGGCAATTGAGAAATATTGTTCTAGGGAAGAAAAGATGTCCAGACTGCAATATCAAGAGACAAAATGAATAGTTGAAGCTATCAGATAAGAACTGCCTTCCTTTAAAGGAAAACTACTCCTGAACAATTGCTTGTCCTTCAGCTGAAAACCGTGTTTTAACAAAGCTAACAAAATTTTCTCAGGTCTCACACAATGACCACAAATTACATTATATTTTCATTATAAAAACAATTCATATAGATTTACTTTTCAAAAATAATAATAAATAGTTTGGCTCATCTATTCACATATTTTTACTCTTCTTAGAGTACAGTATCAATTAATATTATTTCCTTCCCCCTCCTCTCCTTTTTCTAAAATGGTAAAATAACCATATCTTGATAGTTATGTTTATGCCCTGATTTCTGTTGTATTAAGAATGTTTTAAGATGTGCTATGACAGTTAGGAAAAAAAAAAAAAAAAAAAAAAAAGAAAAGAAAAAAAAAATATATAAGAACCTAGAATATATCAGTGTTAAAGATATAACTGTTATATTTTAAAAGAGGAAATACAGCAAATGGAACATGGAGCTTTTCATTTTCCTGTTTGAATACAGTGTAAGAGTTCTACAGCATAATAGCCAAAACAGAATCTGAGTCCTTTTTCTTTCTATCACTTGGCTACTGGGTTATTCTATTTAATATTCATTCTGAACATGATTGTTAGGGAGTGCATTTTTCAAAGGTACAAACTACACATCACATGCCCTAGGTTTTACTAATACTTACAGATCCTTTATTGAGTACAAAACCAGTCTCTTTACTTTTAAAATCTTCTCAGTTTCTGCATCTGTGTATATGTCTGTATACAAATATATATATATATATATATTTATATGGATAAAATCTGCTATCTTCAAGTTGCTATGGGAAAATCAGTATCTCAGTCAATCAGGAAAATTATTGTTATAACTAAAGTTATAACTAAACTAGAATAGTAGAACAGAAGAATCAATTTTTTCCTTTGACCTTGAGTTAAGGTAATATGGCTCTAAAACAAGAACAAGGATATTTTGAGCCATAAACTTCAAAGACTTAATTAATAATAATACAAGTAATAGGTAAATGACTACCATCTATCATGAGCAGATCTAGTTTGTTCCCCAGATCATATCTATTTGGAAAGCAAACAGAATCAGTTTAGGTTATGAGAAATTTAGCCAGGCAACTACTTATATAACTTTTGTTTGTGTAATTTTGTATATATTGAGATTGGATTTTCAGTACTTCTCGGCAATATGCCATTTAACTCTCTATATAGTAACCCTTGATACCTGGAAAGGAAATGGAAAGAGATTATTTATTTATTTATTTATTTTCCTAGCTAGTATAACTTTGTTTCTGGCCAAAGTTTTCAAAGATCTGTCAGGGAAATTGCTCCTATTTAGGGGGACATGATGTGAGGATAGTTCCTCTCAAATTCAGCATGTAAGAGCTCTTAATCTGTATTACTGTCTTGTTTCAAATAAATATCTTTTTTTCCACCTAGCTAGTGGCATCTGTTTTAGCTGTTTGGAGATGCAGTGTTGTGATTTCATAAATAGTTCATTTTACTCTTTAAATTATAATATGAACCTTCTACATGAATACTGTCTACTTCTGAGAATTTAATAAGGACCAAATAAAAACAACTAGGTGCTGGAACTGGGAAGCACAGGTTCAGATTGTGTAGCATAAGTTACTTTATAGGTCCCTCTGACATTGATCTCTTCAAAATGTACCAAGAGCTCATTCCTGAAAAGAAAAATGATTCTATTGTCTGGTGTCCTACTTTTTACACAGCCTAATTGAACAAAACAGACTAAAACCGAAAACAACTATTCTTAGAGAACAGAGGGGAAGCATACTGGATTTCCATCAGGCAATGATGTTAATGACCTTTTAAATAACTTTTAATGTCATTAGTAGTGGTATGATTGCAACTAAATATTCCACACCCAGAGTCCCTCCCATAGACTGTCAGATTTACAGTTAAGTGATGACTTCTAGTTCCTGAAAAACTAATTATTTCTTACCTTTCATTGCTTACCTTTTATTGCCAGGACTTACATAAGAAAGAAAAGATTTAAGTTGGGTGAATTCAATGGGTTATTTACACTGATATATATATATATATATATATATATATAATGAGATTTATATGTTTTTGGACTGACAGATTTTTGTGCTGCTCACCTTTGACCTTGTTATGTGCTTCATTCCAGAGAACCTTGAGAACTTTATTTCCATCATAGACAAGAAGGATTAATTTGAACTGTTTGTGTTGTTAAACAAACCTTTGCTGAAGTTACTCAGACATGAACACATTCTAAGTCAAACAATCTTTTGTGATGGTATCAGAACATAAATTAATAAGATAATTACAATGTACCTTTCACCAGAATGACAACAGGTTTCACTCAATTAATATGTTAAACTGTTTGGAATATTCCCGACCCAGTGGCATAAAATATTTGGGGTTAAAGTTCCTAGATATACCAGCTTTTTGTTCATGATGATTGCCAATAATTTGTTCATAGAGACAGAAGCTTGGTATGACCAACATGGCATTGAGTAATCCCTACTTTAAAAATAATCTTTTAATATTGACATATTTGTCAACTAGCATGAAATGTCAAGGCTTCTCTTCTTAGGAGACTAAGTTAGACATCTGAGACTCTAAAAGTCATGAATTTGCTTCATCTTTATCAATCCTATTTCAACCAATTATATGAACAAAGAATTAGAATGAAAAAAGAATTAGAATGAACAAAGAATGGAGGTTGTGAGGACTGGAATTTTTTCTGACTTTGGAGAGCTCAGATTCAAGACACAGTCACAAGCTTTTTTGTTTGTTCACAAAATGCTAGTGACATAGAAATGCCTGATGCACACTTTGCAAGGTATATTGCCTATGTCAGGACTCCACGTGCCCAAAGGAGGTCTGCAATCTCCTCCGTCTCTGAGTGGTCAAGATGCTGGATCATGGGTAGCCCTGAGAGGGTGCCTCTGAGCAGCCCTGTGCTGGCTCCAGGGAAGAAGCCATGTCATGACTGGCAGCTGCCTGTTCCACAGCCCTGCCAAACAGCCAACTCTTGCCCAGCTGCTCCTGGCAGCTTAGGGATTGCTTAAAATAAAATAAAATAAAATAAAATAAAATAAAATAAAAATAAATCCCAGGATTCAAGAAGCACATAGCATACAAATATATCAGTCTGACTATTTATATATCTATAAATAAAGCCTTACCGCTCAGACACTCAGAACTGCCTGCAGGATAAGCACTGTATAATAAGACAGTTTTTCAATACTTCTGGCATAGTTTCTCTTTGAAATCTGTGTATTTATTAAAATACATTTCCACATACCCTAACATATCAGCATAAATCTGTGCTAGTTTTTGTTTGTTTGTTCGGTTGGTTGGTTGGTCTTGTATTATTTTTTTCTCTTCAATGTTAGTTTTCAAATTCATGTTCATGTCTGCTGATAGTATTCCTTTTTGTTGTGTTATTACATGCTTAATGTACTGTAATGATGGATATGCAAAAATTAATCAGCCGGTCAGCATGCAACACATTAAATACATTTAAATTCCCTTTAAAAATAAGTTCCGTTAACTAAGAGAAAAACATAAAGTGCTCTCTACCAATTTATAGACTAAATTGATAAAAACGAGTTATAACAACTACATTTGTTATAATAAGGATCTCTGTGGGAAGCTAATTCAGAGAGATAATTATGAATTATAATTTAATTCATGGAGAAACAAAAAGATATATTATGAGATGAAAAAGTAGGATGAACAAGGCTGCTCGCAATTGCCATTTTAATCCAAATCCATAAACAGCAGAGTAGTGGAATTTGCTAGAGGACCTTTCTACTTTACAAAAAATGAAACTCAATGGCTACTTTAGAACCTCATGTTCCAGAAGTAAGAACATTAAGTAACTTTTTCAGTTGGTGTTTGGAACAAAAGGCTAGTCAAACACTTAAAATGTGTATCCATGTGTGTGTGATATTTATAAAATGCTTATCTACAGATGCAATTCCAAGACAGGAACTTGTTTTCATCCCTTCTGCTGACACTCCTTTATCACTTCCAGGTGAAGGTTCAGTTCTGCTATTTCTCTTTATCTACAGAAACAAAAGTAAACTCTGTCAGGCATGGAACTCTTACTTTATTTTTTAAAAAAACATTGAGTGGCAAAATCCTTTTGAACCTACCGTATTACTTTTGTTGCAAAATATTTGTTAAGCATGGAAGACCATGCTTGTTTCTGTACAGAATAAGCAGACATATACACTAAAGATAAGGAATATATAGACTAAAAACTTTTTCTGACTCTTAACCAGTTTCTATTCTCCTTATAATTCCATTTGTGCTTACTCAAATTTCATCATGACTGTAACAGTTAGCTTAAGTAATTATTTTTTGGGTCAGTAGTTCTTGAACTTCTCTTCCAAAACTTCACCTATATCTGTGCTTATGGATATTTCAATATTTCCCTTGCTCATTCATTGAACTAATCAGAACAAGAACTATTTGATTTTTTTTTTCACTCTTTCCATCTTTTCACTCAATGGGAAAAAAAAAATAATAACACAAAGTCAATGTTGTATCTCTTCAAGCACAGCAGCTGGCTAGAAAGGGGTGTGAAAACCAAATTTCAGGTAGCCTTCTCTCCAGCTGCAGTTTTGACCTTCCCAATTACTTTCTTTCCCCTGAAGAAGCTGTGCAATTACTTGGTTAGAAAAAGGAGGATTGGAAGTGTGGGGAGGAATGCTTGGGTATCTCTTGCATTTTTGCCTAGAAGTTGAGTTTATTTCCTTCAGACTTCCATATTACTTTCTGAAGAATGTATGTTGCTTTACTTTTGTCATGTTGCTTTTACTTTCATGCCCACTTTCATCAGCTTTCAGCCTCTGTCTGGCTTTGTCAACTCCTTCGTCTTGAATGCACATTTATTCTGCTCTTCTCTGAATGTTTCACTTACACTTACTTGTAAATTACCCTTGAGGGTTAAATCCTCTTCTCTGACCAATCTCCCCCAATGCCTAGAGGAACAATTTCCATGAGATAACCCTGCCAACAATTAGGAAATCTTTATTGTTTGCAAAATTCTATATGAAAACAAGTTTCTCAGCACTATTGCTTGTACTGCTCCTTGCTTTCTGATAAACAAACTATCACCATGTATACTCTTACATTTTGAGGTTACAGAATTCAAAGAATTTCTCCACTTTCCTCAGCTTGGACTGTATTTCTGCTCATTATCTCATTTCCTATCATATGAGTCACCTACTTAGCCTCTTAGTACTTCTTTGTTTTCCTGTTAACCACATTCACTTGTTTTGTTGTGATTGTTGTTACACCTCTTTCTTGCCACCATATTTCATAGATGCTGGGTAGTAACACGAAAGGAAAGAGATTCATACTTCTCAAAAAAAAAAAAAAAAAAATCTCTTTATTACTTATTTACAAGGATATTCTAACTACAAGAGCTCTGAAAAAAAATACCACTGAGGCTCCCTCCAGGTGTTTCATCTAAACATTTTTCTACAAGTTCCTTCCAAAGTGTTACAAACTGTCTTCACTAACCTAAAATGGTGCTTTGGAGTTTCCTGTACATACACGGCTACACCAAAAGTTATTATGAGATAAGCAATTGTTTGTTCTTGTGTTTTGTGTTTTTTTTTTTTTCTGCAGAGATGGTATAGTCAGAGAAGAAAAGAGACAACACTTGCTATCATAAAGCAAGGAATACATGGTAAATTTCACCATCTGCACTCCAGTTAAGGACTGCCAAAAATGATTGAACAGTTCTAAATTATATACACTTCTAAATTAAAAAATATGATATTAAATATCATATATTAAATAACATTATGATCATATTTAAGTATATATAAAACATTTAATATATATAAAATAAAACATGTATGAATACTTTTAAGAACTTACCATATTTAAATATATATATATATAAATATATATATATAACCAAAATCTGATATTTTTTCTAATATTAATAAATGTTGCATGGCCATCTAATTAAAAAAGGCAAAACTCACTTTTATCAATTTGCTTCATGTTCTTCTCAACTCATTTGTAAACTCCTGACGCATTTTTACCCTAATTCACAGGAAACATCGTTCTTACAGAATTTTGGTTTTAGGTTTCTGGTATAACTTACTAGTTTTTTATAACAGTAAGTAAAATTAGGCTAAATATATTAAAAAAAAAAATCATTTTACTTATTTGTCGAGCTAGGGGTGATTTAAGATATTGAAATGAATTCTAATGTTGGGATTGTCATACAGTATCTACGAAAGTCTGTATTCATTCCGTTTGAATTAAACTATGATTTTACCTGTTGAACTTTTAGAGGACAACACTCCTCAGCTCCAGTTTTGTACATTTTACCCCCTGGCAATTCTACCACAATTTTTCTTTTCTTTTCTCCTTTTCTTCTGTGTACATTAAAGAAGCATTAATCTTCACTGCCAATGCACACAAGTGCTAGCTGGCTCACAAGGTCATTTAAATTATCTTCCTGTATTTTCATATAACCAGGTGGGTAGCTGGTCTTTGCTTAGTAGGTAAAAAGTTAAGGATCTAGGAGTAGTTGCCATCTGTAGTCTTCTGCAAGCAGAAAAGAATTGAGTTCTTTTCCATATTCTATACTAATGACTTTCATGACACATCTAAGAACACTTTTAACTTCTACATTCATAAAGCTGAAAACCAGAAAAGATTGTTAAAAAGCTGAGATGGGCTGGTATCATATCTCGAGTCTTTACATTTGACCATTTGTGGAATCCATTGGAACCTTGTGAAGGTTAAAGAGACTTTAAAGCTCATCACATTCAATTTCAGCATTTCTAACACAACTTTAGTTAAGAAAAAAGAATTTTGGTGTTTTTTGTTTGTTTGTTGTTGCTGTTTTCAATCAAGAATACATAAACATCACTGACTTTGATCAAAAGAGGTGTTTGAGTCTGAAACTGTGTGAAGTCAATGACAGTTCAAAGGCAGAAACCATAGAGGGTCTTCAGCTAGAGTAGTTGAATGTTGACCCTGACTTTACTGTTTTTATATTGAGATGTAAGCACATACAGACTTGTGTATACAAAGAAATGGTTCCATATGCACTGGGTCTAATCAAATGTTTGTCTTCTCAGATCTCACCATTATCATCATGAATTGAATCTGATATCAAAAAGGGGCAAAATTTGACTGAATATTTCCATGTATCAAGGGACTTTTAGTGGTTCTTTCCCCGTTTAATTCTATGGCACCTAATCAGATCTAAGTTCAATTTTGCCTCATTAGGACACATATTCTTCTGCTCAGATAGATTTTAGAGATGCACCTAAGAATGATTTCTGAAAAGTTTACATCTGACAAATTAGCCTGAAATCATTTAACAGGTCCAAAAGTTATTAGAATTTCAAGGACAGGTATGGTAGATGTCCTGTTATGAGACAGAACAAACTTTAAAGGGACACACATTTAACAGATAACACAGAACATTTAATCATCTTATTAAATTATTGAATAAAGCTCTATTTTGATTAATAAATCAATAATGTTGGCTTACCAATAATGAATAATTATTCTTATTATTGTAATCCAAAACTAACCTAATAACACTACTGACCGAAGTACTTACGATTCTGAGCAAGACCTATTACTAGGGTAAATTCTTGGTCCTATGTCACATTCTGTACTGAAAAAAATAATTAATTAGAGTACATTTTGAAGCATGTGGTTAGATTTGATTCATTCTCTAATGTGATCTAAAATCTTAATGAAATTTAATGCCAATAACTAATACTTCTGGACTTTATTTTTTACTGTTCTTGTGTAATGTTACAACTGATTCCTAGGACAATGTGTGAAAAATATTAATTCTGAATCAGTCATAGAAGGATAAGAAAATACAGTACAATTGAAGTAAGACATCTCTGTTAATAAATTATTAAGTTTATTGCCAGTTACAGAGAAATGTACTGTCTTATTGATGTCAAAACAAGAACACACCTCTGAGCATTTAACATATGTAATAAAGAAACTGTTTTGTCAATCACTCTTGTGTTCATTAAGTTTTATTTGCCTTGAAAAAGAGCCAAACTGCATGAACCACATTATCACCAGGTAAATGTATAGCTTTCATTTACTAATATTTCTATATATTCTATATATATATATTTCTATATTTCTATTCTACTAATATTTCTATTTTTTAATTTACTAATATTTCCTAAAGACTAAAGCATTCGGGAACAATATACATATTTATCTATCAACGAGGGAAGAAGAACAATCAGCATGTCCTATACAAAATGACCACAGGTCTCTTCAGAACTGAACTCCAAAGATCTATACAATTTTAATATATCTAATCCTCAGATCTTAGGTAGTTTGCTTATGTTCATACCGTCAAATTTGGGAAGTAAACTCATATTTTCTACATGTATGTGTAAATATATACTGTCAACCACTCTAATGGTCCTGTGGCAGACAAAAAGGAATAGACACCAAGAAACAAAAATAGAGAATCTAAGATAGGAAATGGAGTTTGCAGAGAACTACTTTTGCTCTCCTACATGGCTCGTATCTACTCAGATGCTCATCAGTATTGTTCCTAACTAATGGAAGTTTGACTAAAAGAGGAAATTTTCTGGGAAAACAGAAAATTGTAAAGGTAGTGGATATGCTCATCTGTCTTGCAGAAGTACTTTCCTACATTACAGATTTCTTCAGGGTCTAAACAGGCATTTGAAAGGGTAATAAATTCAATAGAAATTTAATAATTTAATCCATGATATTTTTTCAGGCAGACCAAGTCTTAAACCTATGTTTATAGTCTCTTGATTCCCTGTTCACTTAGAGTTAATGTAAGATCTTTCTCATGATGGCTTTATATCTTTATTTCTTTAATGAAAACTTTTTATATAATGAAAGGGTTTTTTTTGTTTGTTTGTTTGTTTGTTTTTATCTTTCATATAAATCATCACATAGGTTTCTCAACATCTGAAGGTTTTTGTTCCTTTTAGATGAAGCAATATAAATTTCAATTCTATTTCCCTCACTGCTGTGTTGGAAAGTGGTCTTTCTAATGGTAATAACCTTGATGAAATAGAAGAATGAGCTGACATTCTCATCTGTTTTATATTTCCCTCCATTTTTGGGGGGTTTTGTTTGTCCAGATAACAGCTTTCTGCCAATCCATACTTCCCTGCCAAATATATTTTTCTGCCCAGTCCCCCATTAGGGTGATTTTCAGGTAAAATGCCAAGAAAAACAGATAAAACAGAAGCACTAGGAAAACTAAATGTACTTGCATCAACATCAATTATTAAAGCCCTATAAAACAGATGATCTGAATCTTTTTTATTCTTCTAAAGATTTTATTCTTCTAAAGGCAAAATAAATGGGAAGGGGAAGCGGGGAAGAGAGATTACTGTTTTTCCATCATCTAACTGAACTTAGACTTCATAGTCTAAGATCAAGGCCAGATTAATTACTCTGAGATCTATGCAGCTCACTCAAACCTTTGCAAATATTCTGGTGAACTTTTTGGTGAAATTAAGGTGAACAGTATCTGCCAAGTAGTCAGTGATGCACAACGGGGTGACAAGGCAGTCACCTTTCCAGCAGCCCTGAGTTACTTAATCCAGATTATCCCATTTCCACATTGGATCACTTAAGGACAGCCCTTGTTACTGCCCTCACTACAGGACAAGTGGCTCAGACCTGAGCTTTTGGATTCACAGCAAGAACATATATCCACTTTGCCTTTGCCACCAACTTTCCATTGAGAGCTGCCTAGATTTCTTCTTCATCATTTCCTCATCAAACTATCCGAGCCCAGTTAATGAGAAGATGATTTAAATGTCTGCAACAAACACCATGGAAAAACTGAGGGCAAAAGATGAATATTACAGTAATAAGAATAGATGATGTGGACGTTAAAGTTGGTTGTCTCATTTCTTCACAGAATACAATGGCAAATTGCAGAAACTCACCAAAGTTTCCTCAATATAGTGAGACAATTTATCTCTTTGGAGACCACATTAGAGAAACGTCTAGCTGGTAATTTGACTATATTTTCCATATACTATTTGATAAATACACGTATAGGGATTCCTACTGAATTCCATAATGATCTTTAAAAACATTACTTCTTAGTTAATGGCGACTAGCTTAGGAAAACTACTCATATAGTGTTTTTGTTTGGCTCATTTGATTTTGTTTGTTTGTTTGTGCGTTGTTGTTGTTTTGTTTCATTTGTTTATTTTTGTGGGTTTTAGTTGGTTGGCTGGTTGATTGGTTTGGTTTGGTTTTCTTTTAAGGAAGATGCTTGGCAACCACAGGTTCCTGAATATTATAACATAAGACACTTAGTGTTTAATACAGTACATCAACAATAATAAGGTACATACTATAATTCAAGAAATGAGCCATTGGCATAGTAAGAATTAGGCTGTGTGAATATCAAGATGCAATGAAATGAGGAATAGTTCTTACTGTTTCTATTATTATTTGTAGTAGTAGTAGTAGTAGTAGTAGTAAATAGAATAGTCAAACCTTGGAATTTTGAATTATTGTATAATTCTTTTTAAAGATGAGCTAGTGATATATGATATTCATTCTTTAAATATGCATAGTTTTCCTAGTGCCACAATTTTATTTTGTGGTATAAAAATATGTTACAAATTCCATGGTTTTCTTATATGTGTGTTCCCAGCTCCTATAATTTATTTGGAACCTTTCTTTCTTTAATGCTTTTTCTTAAACCTCAACTCTTGGAAATAAAACATAATTCCAGTTTATAGTTTAATTTTTTTCAAAAATACTCTTGGCTGAAAAGAATAATTTGAAAGTGTTATATGAGCCTACACAGAGCCTAAAATACCAAGAGGAAAGTAAAAATAATTATGTTGATATTTTTTTAATTTTTGTTGGAGGAGGGGTTATGGATACATCTATATATGATTTCTGTGTGTCTCTGATTGTGAAAGAGACTGGCATTATGAGACAGAGAAGAGGTCCCAACAACTATTGTTGATCCATTCAACTATACTGCCACTCTTTGAGATGAATCTTTTCAGTATATTGTCTCTGTCATTCAATTTCTATAGTTTTTAAAAACCAATGTAAGATACAAAAGAGAGAATTAATATGTCCTTGAATGTAAAGTTGTTATTTGTATGTCATGTATCAGTGCCCACCAGTTTATGCAGGGAAGAGCAATGAGAATAACCAAGGCAGCTATTTTGAGTATCAGTATTAAAGCGAACATAGAATAACTTATACAATAATAGACAGGAAAAGGTAAGATAGCTAGTCTCAAATATAAGTAAATATATCAGAAAAGTCACAACATTTTAGTGACCTGACTTGGAATATGCTTTTTGTTTTTTTTGTTTTTTTTTTTAATAATTATCTCAAATCATCTTCAGATGATGAAAGACACATCAAGGACAGTGTAGCATATTTTTAAGTGCTTATTTCTTTTCTTTCTCTCTCTCTCTCTCTTTTTTTTTTTTTAATAGTGTTTTTGAAAATAATGATCCCTTCTACAGTAGATAGGATTGCTCTATTGTCACCTTGCCAGCTGATGTAAAAGCATTTCTAGTACACAAAATTAGAAACTGGAGAGGAGTTGCTTGTAGATAGGTATAGAAGAGCAGAAGAAAAGGTCTTTGAGACCACAAGAAAAAAAAATATTTTTCATCTGTGCTGTTTTCATCTTTAGTAACAATAACTTTTAATTTAAAAGCCAGTAACTGGTTTAAACCTGTGGGAAGTGAGAACAGCAGTCTTCAGGTCATTGAACCAGCTGGTGATTTTCTGTGGTGAGATTTAGCACTTCATGTCTACCTCTACATGAGTCGCTGTTATACTCCACCAGACCACTTATGTACACCGTTATGCCTCATTACACCATTTCTGTCCACCAATGAGCATTGTTTTACCTCTTTGCAACAGGGCAGTCTGCTATGCTGCTCTTTTGGCTACTTAGTCATATGAGCCATATACTATTAGGCAAAGAGGAAAGTTTAAGTGAATGGAAGCAGATATTCTCACATACATTTTCCTTTCTCATTTTGTTTTTGGAGTACTTCCTATAAGCAATTTGCAATCTTTCTCCTTGGCCTTCTACCTTTGACTTGAATATATCTAAGACTAAACAACATTTCTAAAACATCATTGTATGATCAGTCCCTTTTTTTGAGGTCCTCTTTATCTCTGTCTTTCTAACGTCTAACTCCATTCTGTCAAGTTCAAATGCCTTATTGCATGATCATCTCCTATATGTTCTCTCCAGCAAGACTGTTACTAAAGATTACCAAAGAATTCATGTGGACTTAGCCTTTTCTAGGGAAGAAGAAATATGAAGGATGCTATCTACCCCAACTTGTTTCTCCTCTGGATTTAATGCACACAGGAAGTGAAAAGCCAGGAAAGCTTTTACTGTTTTCTCGTAGAAGCAGACTTTTTGTAAATGTCATGTATTATTTCCCCAAGTTTCCAAGCCAAGACTTTTTTAGTCATGTGCAAAAATTCAGTCACATCAAAAAAGACTCAAATTTTAAATAAATAAAATCATGCTGTTGTTTTCTTTTTCAGAAATATAATACTCTTGAGGGAAAAAAAATGCTAATTACCAATTTAGAATCAGTTTTGACTCTGAGCCAAGATAATTATATCTAGTCCCACTTTTTTGCTCTCAGTTGTATACATTCTTTACAATAATCTTTTTTGCTTCACAAGATATTGAAGACCTAGTGTCTAATTATTATTTTTTGTGTACTGCCCTCTGTATTATATACAGAATTTGGGGCACTTGCAGAGAGAGACTGCTCTGGTCCTAGAGAGATGTGTAAGATAGGAGGCAATGGCTGTCCAGAAAAGATCAATGACTATGGAGGGAAATTATGATTCTCAATCTAGGAAAAAAAATAAAATATATATATATATATATATATAAAATTATAGATATTATTACTAATATATACATTATATATATATGTTCAGATATTAATAAAATGCAATATCATTCTTAAAGCAATACTACTTCCATCTTCACAGCCTGCAGCTAATTTCATACTATGGGAGCTGCACAGACATATGACTGGATTTATTTCCTTTTAAAATTGTATATTTCATACACATGCAAATAAATGTGTGTGGCTGCAAATCTGCATCTAAATATCCAGAGTAACATTTTAAAGTAATATTTAACCACCCATTCTTTTTTTTTTTTTTTTTTTTTTTTTTTTTTTTTTTGTTATAAGTAAAATAAAATGAATTTTGATTGGATTTCAAAAATAGTCTGTAATTTCCCCATTTTCTACTCAATTGCTTTGATAATTTCTTACTTTGGGACTTTGCTAGCATAAAGGAGCTATATCTCTTCAGTGTAACACGTATAAAAATGACAAGATGAGACTTCAAGCAAGTTGGTATAACTTAGTTCTTCCTTATGCCTTAATCTGAACTATACTCTTAGTAAAGATCCTATTCACTTGGATCTATCTACCTTTTCCTTCCAAACACACCCTCAATGTGTAAGATTTTTTTAAGGTCAAACCAGCTAGAGCCAAGATGTTGTAACTCTCTGTCTATCATTGCATGTAATGCTCTAGCTTGTCTATAAGTATCTTAAACAATTGCTGAAGGATGGTTGATATTATGAGTTTGCCAGAGAAGCATTGTTAAGGGAGAGTAACTCTTCCATTTAAAGAAAAAAGGTGAATCATGTGAACAAAAGGAAAACAACAGTAATCATCATCAGATATTTTCACATTAAAGTTATTGTGAAGTGTACAGACTAAATACCGATGTGGCGTTGAAGATCAGAATTTCTGCTGAATTTGATAGAATTGCTTCTATTTACATTGCTTTTAATTTTAGTGAGTGTTACTATTGCTCTACATATTTACAGGATTTTGAAACGTCTTTGCTTTTAAGTCAGTAGTGTTATAATATTTTTTTTTTAATACAGTTTTTTTATGGTCTCATTTTTAAAGGTGCCGAGCCATTAAATGGTTCCTTCTGAGTGGCAGCTCTGAGTACTTGGCACTATTAAAGATTAGATTGTATGAGTAACTAAATATGTTTTTATACATTTAAGTTCTGTTGTCCATATCTGAAAATCATGACCTAATGTTCCCACATCAGTATGGGATTTCTAATAAAAGATTCTTTCAGTCATTAGTGAATACGGATAACTCATTAATAATTAATAATCAATAATAATTGAGAATTTGTTTTTCTTAGTAAAACAAATCTACATTCATCTACAGAATCTAATACACACAGATGTGCACCCCACAACTGATGGGTTTTCAAACGACATTTTTTTTCAGTTTTCTGGAGGGGAAAAGCAAACAAACAAACAAGCAAAAAAACAGCAGAGTCCCCAAAGTGCAATAATTTTCTCTTATATTTGCATCTGATACAAACCAAAACACCTGTCATATATACAAATAAAAGATCATGGTCCATCATTGAAATGCCACTCTTTCAAGTCATTACAACTGCTTAATGATACATAACATTTCTATAGAAATAAATACTAAACAGAAGATTCATATGGTCAAAATTGCTGTGAAAGTAAGCAGATGGAAAGTAATTATTCAAATGTGGATTTGTTAAAAATGGTAGAAAGAATCCTTAGAGTTTTTATTTTAATATTTTCCTCTTCATAATATGACTGCATTTTATATGCAGTGATGTTCTCAAATAAGAACAACTTTGTAGAAGTGTTTATCAAACACACTATGAAATAAACACACAAATAATTAAAGTTAAAATAATTTTCATCGTAATGTACTATTTTGATAAAATTAGATGCATAAGGATGAGTCAGTTCAGATATATTCAGAAAAGAAAATAGTACAAGGGTGGGCTTATTCTTTTCTTTAATTCAAGTCAAACAAGGACTGATTTCCCATAATTCCTCACTTCTATCCTTCTCTTTCCCCCCAGTTTGCTCTGTTGTCCTGCCCATTTTCCAAAAAGACAACTTCCCTCCTTTACTGTTTCTATTGTCCAAATCCTCAGAGGGGAGGGTGGGAGTGAAATGTAGATATTTTTTCTACTTAGAAAATAGTGTAAAAAATTAGAACTATTTTGTTCTCTTCAGGAGATTGATAGTTTACCTGGTTATTCAGACCTCTTTCCCTCATTGTTGCTTTATTTCACATGATGTTATATATTAGTGAAATGTAATGGCAGAAGATTCTGTTATCTAATTTATTCTGTTTTATTTTTCATTGTAATTAATATCAGAGTTCATTGCAAATTAAGAAATTCTGAGTTTATATTGTGTTGAAATAAGGTTTGTGTGAATTCATGTGCAATTCATCTCAATAAATTTTATTCATCTAAAAGTTAGACAGAGCATCAAATCTAGGTTGGTCTTGTAGGTTCTACCTGCATTTAATTGGGTAGTAGGTATCTCCAGAGAACTATTCATCCCACCAGCTCAAAACAATTATATTGAGATGATACAGAATGTTTCAGCTACAAAAGGATCCTGCTTGATTAGCTTAGATTATGTTTGCATATTTTATAAGTAAAATCTGGTGAAATGAGTCCCACACCATATCAAAGTCTTGAGTTTTTCCTACGTAAGAAATGATGCAGTGTGTCACACATTAAGAATTTTAAAAGTGTTCAATCTAATGTGCAACAAGAAATAAAAACAAGAAAGAAAAATCTTTTAAAATAATATTTTTAGTCTGTCACTGTTTTGTTCTGGTTCAAATAAAAGTTTAGTATATGATTTTTTTTTGGTCTTCCCTGTGGAAAATATTTGTTTCAATAAATAGTTTTCAGAATGACAAACATATACCACAACAGGGACATTTATCCTAGTCTAGCTGAAAAGCTACCTTTCAATTTATTGTTCTGTGACAATATCAAACCCATTTTCACTGGTGATATTTAAAATAAATTTCAGGAACCAATATGCCATTAAATTAAGTAACCAATAACATGAAAAAAAAAAAAAAAAAATCATGGGAATATATACTAGTTACTTGTGTTTTAAGGATGCATGTTTAACATTTCTAAGTGAGGCTTCAATGTTAATAGTTTTTTACCAAGTAGGGTTCATAAACAGAAGCCTGTTAACAGTGGGAAATTGTATACTATAAGGTACACTAGCCAAGAAGCAAAAGGAACAATTTGTAAGGCATTATGGCATTATATGTGGACAAAAAAAAAAAAAAAAAAAAAAAAAAAAGTGAGTATATCCAGAGTTATATTTCATACAGGTAAAGGCAGTGTTCAAAGTGTGGGCATCAGCCCTCTTGTCTCAGTTCTTATAGTAGTTTCTGCAGTTTTTCAACCTATTCTTCCTATCTTATTTCACCACTACAGCCTGACTCAGTAAACCAGTACAACAATAAGGAGTGAAGGAAGTAGGGTAATTTGCGCTATGTCCTCATTTGAAGTTATGAAAACATATTTGTTACCTCACACTAGAGCCTAATGCATTGTTGGTCATAATCTAACTTGTTGGTCATAATCTAACTTCTACCCTCTGCCCTTGTAACAGTAATGCTGTCTTGCCTGTCATCCTGACATTAAATATTTGACATACCTCCAAAGATACAGCCCACGGGTTTCAATACATACCAAAAACAGACTCTAGAAATGGATGTTTGAAAGCAAAAATAAATATAGAAGTGTGACAAAATGTCTAAAGTGTCCTGTCATACAACATATGAAGTGTAGCAAGAAGAAAAAAAAATATATAAGTAATCCACTTAATGAATTTCTTTATGAAGTGATTTCAATTAGGTAAGAGATTAGACA
The DNA here is from genome assembly GCF_964211825.1 of Aythya ferina. Lineage (NCBI taxonomy): Eukaryota > Metazoa > Chordata > Aves > Anseriformes > Anatidae > Aythya > Aythya ferina. The sequence goes on along the minus strand of NC_140296.1, from coordinate 158,112,673 downwards.
TGACTCTGCACTTCTACATGTGAAGTGGTTTATACAAAGTGGTCATGGTAGTAACTGAAGCAAAATGCATAAATTTTACCTTTGCTGTGCAATGACTTGATTAGCCATCAGAATATACAGCACACACTTTGCTTTTTTTCCTATGTGGAACATAGGGGAACTTACCACTGCATACATCACACCACATCATACATCACGCATACCATTTACCACTGCATACATACATACAAACATTTCACATTTGTTGGGAAATTACCACTGCATACATCAACAAGAACAACAAAATATAATGTGCTAATAAGCTCTGGGGGGGAAGAGTCATGCAAAATAATTTCCAATCAGAAGCAAGTAAAGATCATGTTTTCCAGAAATGGAAATATCATTTGTTGCCTGATTTATTCAGAATCCAGAGAGCCATGGTACTGATTTATTTTATTTTCTTTTCTACAAATAGTGCTTATTTAGAGTAAAGGAAGCAAATACTAGCTGTGAGATATCACAGGAATGTCTCCAAAGGAAAAAAATCTGAAATCAAATCTTGTCCAGGTAACAGCTGAGAATTATATTGTTGGTTTTTTGTTTGTTCTTTTTTTTCATATTTTTCTCTCCAAGGAAACAGTTCAAGGACCTGGAGCATGTCCAGAGAAGGACTACGAAACTGGTGAAAGGTCTGAAACACAAGTCCTATGAGGAGCAACCAAGGGAACTGGGGTTGTTTAGTCTGGAGAAGAAGAGGCTCAGAGGAGACCTTATTGCTCTCTACAACTATGTGAAAGGAAGGTGTAGGGAGCTAGGGGTCAGCCTCTTCTCGCAGACAATGAGTGATAAGACTAGAGGGAATGGGCTCAAGTTGCACCAGGAGCAGTTTAGGTTGGGAATTAGGAGAAATTTCCTCTCAGAAATTTCCTCTCAGAAAGAGTAGTCAGTAGTCAGAATGGGTTGCCCAGGGAGATGGTGAAGTCACCATCCCTGGGGGTGTTCAAGGGAAGGCTGGATGTAGTACTTAGGAACATGGTTTAGTGGGTTACATTGGTGGTGGGGGGATGGTTGGACCAGATGATCTTGGAGATCTTTTCCAACCTTGATGATTCAGTGATTCTAAGAAGCTATTTCAGCCTGCTCAGCAGAGGGGTTAAGTACAGAGTCCTTCAGTATGTATCTTCATATATATCAATATGTACCTTTACGGGATACTACAGAAGGTGTGTGTAGAGAAGCATGCACTGCAATTGTCTACATTTCACCAGGTTCAGTATTTTGATGTAAATAAAAAAATACATATCTCTTTTATGGTTAGTGTATTCTGGGTATATTTTAAATACATATTTCACCTGAATAATAGATGGGGGAAAAAATAAAAGAGAGAAAAAAAAAAAAAAAGTTGAAACGTGACTCATGATGATGAAGTAGGTTTTAGAGAATGCCAATTTAATACATCTAGAACTGGTGGTGGGTGAGATAGTGGGCAGAGGCAAAGAGAGAAAGAGATTTCTTTCTCTCTGCTGCAAAACATTTCAAACTCATGACCTATAGTTAGTTTTATGGTTTTATGTATTTACACACCTGAAGCATCTGTGACTTCTGCAAGTTTCTATATAGGTGTAGCAGTCCTTTTATGTGTACCAGATTGCAACTAAACCACTCAGAAACAACAGCAGAAAATGTGCAAATGAATACGTAACGCCCACTTAAAGCTTATGTTAACTCAACTGCTGCTTCGAAGAATTAGCAATGGGTAGTATGTGCTCTGTCTTGTTAAACAGCAAGTGCTACAATACAGTTTTTTGAAAGCCCTACAAAATGAAAAAATACCTAACATGCATATTGTGCAGTAGACTATAATGTTAATAATAGACGGAATATATTATGAAACATAAGTATCAATGAATTAAATTCTAGAGAAAAATTATACTTTCAGTAGAAGGAAGGGAGCTGTTGGGATTTTCTACGGAAAAAAAAAAATGTATTATTTCACAAACTTCTTTGACACTGTAATCTGAACAGATGTGCGTTTCAGCTCTGTTTCCTTGGCCTTCTCTGAAGTTCATTTATTCCAGACAAGTAATCAACTGCTGTTAAAATAATTTTGCTCTTGAATGAGCCAGATGGATGTTTAGGGATAGCAAAGAGTCTATCCCATTCCTAGCTCACAGTTTAGGTCAAGGATTATAAACACATCTTACTACACACATCTCCAGATGATGTTGATATTCAAAGGCTGTTATCTTCCCACAAAAAAAAAAATAAAAAAAAAAAATCTGAAATTCACAGGAGCAAATGAGAAATGCCAATATAACTGGGTTACTGACATAAGACACTGGATAGTTGCCTACTTCTGCACTGTTCTATAGTGCAGACAACTCACAGGCACAATCCATGCATTTCATGCATTTTCCTGAATGAATTAGAGAAAACATACAACAAGAAAGTAATTCAAGATAGAAGGTAAGCCAGGCCTTTTGCTTTCTAGGCAAAGATGCTACATCAAGCTAAAACAGCTGTGTTACCTTGCGTGACCTTCTGATAATGCTCATTGTCAGCTCTCCTGTTTCAAGCATCAGGAAAATCTTGGTTTACTTTACCGAGGGTTGTAGTATGAGATAACTCCTTTCTTTCAGATACAAACACTAGGAATAAAAACAAAATGGATTTAAGATAAGATCCAGCTTGCAGCTCATTTCCTATCAAAATTTCTGTCCCAGCAATGTGCTTGTATATGACTGCCTATATTTATGTAATACAATATTAATCCCAATTTACAGTTTTAGGAATGTGGTAAGATCAACTGTAAGGGAGAGCCATAGTCTATCATCTTTATATGAAAATACAGTGTTTTTCTGAGCTCCATTTTTTTAAATTCCTTATTCTTGAACTAAGAATGAATGGGAATTAATTAAAACAATGAATGGGTTTTGTGAATTGAAAAACAAACAAACAAACAAACAAACTTTATAAAAATAGTTCCAGATGATTCAACTTTCACAGTATTTTCAAAGCTAATTAACATTTTTAGTTTGAAAGCAAAAGTGACAATATTATTAGGAGAGTCATGATATGTTTCACAGGCACTTTATCTGCAACTTTTATCAAATTGGATAAATTTGATAAAATTTTTGGATAAAAACTGCTTTGGATATTTGGGCAAGAAAAAAAAAAGAAGACATAAAAATATGTTTATGAATTTTATCAAAGGTTTTGAAGACAGTATGAGGTTTTGGACAGCAAGGTCTGAGACTGGAGTCTGAGACTAACATACTTTGTATGTGCTCATTTAAATATTGAGGTAAACACTGAACGTACATCTCTTTTAGCATAATCAGTTGCCTGAATATAAGGAGATGTGTCTTAACATTTTCATCTAATTTATATTATTTTATTCAAAGTGAAATCGCTTAATCAAAAGTGACCAGGACTCTCCTCCCTCCCACTCCCAGACTGCTGAAGTGCAATAGGACTATTAGGACAGTCCTTAGGGACATAAACAATTGCTGCTCAAGTCCCCTCAGGCAGAAGATTATTCTGCATTTTGTGGAAAAGTGTTTACTAAGTAACTCAAGGAAAGTTCCTTCAAATATCTTAATTACTTTATTTCTCTTTTACAGAAAACCTGACAATTAATGTATGCAAAATCAGTGGTCCTTTTCAAAATTATTGGCTTGAGTCACATCCTCAGATAGCAGTTAGAAATGAAGCCCCTCCTCATTTGCAATTAGAATTTATATATGTATGCACATATATGTATACAGTACTTAGAAATTAAGCCCCCACATAAGTTTCAGGGAAGAAAGACAAAAGGAACCTTAGCACATATTTGGAACTGAACTTACACTGAACCCTTCATGAGCAAAAGTACTTTGGCACTTCTGATTTCCACCAGGGACTTGAGCTGGAAATTACTGTGCTCTAACAGAAAGGCTTTTCTTCTGGTATTTCCAGCCAAGATGCCAAGTGGAAATGCTAGAATCTGATAAGACAGCTTACTTGCATAGATCTTTATCCAATTTTGACCTGAAAGGTAACATTTTAGAGATCTGGCTATCTCTGTAAACTGACATTCAAGTCAGTTAGAAGAACAATCTTCATTAATTATATTCAAGCATACATTTGTTGTTTTTATAGAAAACTTCTGTCTTTTCATAGAAGTCAAAGCACCTGAAATATCACTAGTATAGGTTAATACAATGGTGAAAAAAGGTGCCTGATTGGATGGTGTTACAAAATAGTCACTGATTGGTCTTTCAATCAAAAGAAATACATTTGAAATGTTCTTAAATTGAAGTGAGAAAAAATTTTACATTCAAGCCCTGGTGTAAAATCCAGTGAAATCATTAAAGAATCTACTGTTAGATTTGGTAGTCTTTGGAACAGTCTTATAAAATTTGACTTCATTTAAATTGCCATTAGCTCTGTTAAGTTTAAGTATTTTAACTTAAATTGTTACAGGAAGTGAGACCTTGTCCAGTTTCTTAATGGAAAAACACTTATCCATTCCTCATCCTGCCCTAGCAGCACTAGACTATTATAGTCTGTATAAACTGACAAACTGTGATGCTTATTCTCTGAATGCATTTCTAAAACATTTATTACGAATATGTGTTCAGTTCAATAAAACTAATACAAATATTATAGAAACATCGACTATCCTGAGTTGGAAGGGACCAACAAGGTTCATCAGGTCCAATTCCTGAATCCACACAGAACATCCAAAAAATCAAATAATAATGTACCCTTAACAGCAAACTAAAAAGAAAAGCACTCTCTGACCTGGTAAAACATCTGTGTATCATTGAAGGACTGAACTCACTAAATTAATATTGCTAGCTGCTTGTGTTTGCTTCAATCTGTGAAACGGTTTAATTCCCCTGTGCTGGGGAATAAAGTACTATTTTCTTCTCTAATGGCTCCAATGGTTAAAATGAGACCTTCATATGACTATGCCTGATAATCCACAATCATGTCATGCTTTCTGCACCAGCCATTATATGGATATTTTCCCGTAAACTCTTGATTTTAATATCCACTAAAGTTTTGAAATTTTTACAATCACTTGATCAGTTTATACAACACACCTGTCACAAATTTGTACTTTATATAAAAATTCACTCTACAAATAGAACTATACTGATACAACTTTAAATAAATATCTTCCATCAGCAAAAATAAAGATTACAACTAGACATTTTTCCTTTTAATAAAATCTTAAGTTATTACAGGTTGTATCAGAAAATCAGCACACTAGACCAAGAACTAAAGAAAATAGCAAGGCAGAAGTTCATCCATTCAGAGCTTTCAAAGTAGGGGCCACAAGCCTATGCTAATTAGGTCTTCTTACCTGTTGCCTTGTAAGAGACTGTCTATTTCAGATGTAATGAATTAGAAAGCCAGTAATTAATGTGGAAATGGAATTTGAAGCCAGTATAGCTATTAAGCAGCAATGCAGAAAAAGACATGGAGTAGAAAATAAATCATATGCTATTCTTACTCAAGTTTCAAATGACTTTAAAACCTCCACTCAATAACTGTAACTGGTTACTACTGCTGCCAGGGTATCAAGGTTTAGTTAAAGTTCCTACAATATACTTTCAGTTCACTAACTTGTCTGAAAGGAAAGAAATTGCTCCTTTAGTCTCAGCAACTATCTTCCTCAGACAGTCTGTCATCTTTTCTCAGATGTTCTTCAGGTAATTACCTCTCACCCAAGCAATGATCTCAGCATAGTATGCAGAAAGCTGAGGAACTCTATCATCTGGGCAATACAAAGCCAAAGATGTCTGGAGATGAATGACATCACTGTATTTATGGTTGCACAGCTGAAGATGTCATACTGTTCCCTTTCGTGACTATATACATGATTTTAAATAAGATGGATGACATAAAAGTCTGCCATGACAAAGTATTTGGTTTCTTGGGTAAAAGAATCATTCTGAGGTTAATCTTCACATAGGGCAAAACATGGCACTCTTGGTCATGTCTATGCCTGCTTTTGACAGGAACCATAAATGTCACATAAATGATGCGCTATGTGAAAAGTCACTTGTGACAGTTCTGAAAGAATCTGCTTGGACGTAAAATATATTTACCACTATCTTACCCAGACAAAAGATATTGATTCAAAGATCAAGAAAGGCAGATTCAGTGTTGCTGACATTTTTTTTTTAAGGGTCATATGCAAAATGTGCCTCTGAGAGGATCAGAGAGAGTTTCTAAAATGGTTTTCTCATTACTATCTTCCCTTCCAGTGGTATATATATTTTGGTTCATACTGCAGAGCTCATGGGTTTCCCAAGAGTGCCATTCCAAAGACAGAGAGTCTTGGGCATGAGAGGATACTCCGTGACTACTTTTCTTTCTCTTTTGAAGTAGTGTAAGCACATAGTAGCTTTGATGAATTTACATAGGTATAAACTGTGTATAAAAGACATTTCTAGACTTCAATAACTAGGTTTGAAGTTAGAGCACCTATTAATTTGTTCCAGAGGGCAACTGCTTTTTAACCGGAGGATGCATTTATATCATTTCTACTATAAAGTAATAAGCCATGTAAATTCAAAGTACAGTGGAAAGTCTTAAGTTTATCCATTCTTAACAGTACACAGCTCTTGCATAAATGCTTTGGGAAATGCTGGTGACATTGTAAAAAATCAAAATCAAAAAAGGAAAAAAAAAAGTTTGAGAAAAATTCTGACTCTGGGACTGTATAGGCTTATTGTTATTCTTCATGAACGCTTACTGAATTGTTGTGTGTCATATTCTCTCAGCCTGGTAAGAAGTCCAGTAGCTTTTCATATTTTATTATTCAGTGAACAAAGACATAGCAGGTTAGTTTAAAAAAAAAAAAAAATCACTATATTAGTAATCATCTATTACTAGGAATTAAACTACATTCCACGTTAGCCTGAAGGTTCTTCAGGAGATGAATTAGTTATCACTTTCTCTGTAGCTAAAAAGCCAAAAGTAACAAAACTAAGATAGGTAAGTCTACTGTTCACTCTGTCAGAAGTGTAAACTGACATGAACTGTTGTCAATTTCTTCTATGCCAGTTTCTTGAAAACAAGAGGATAAAGCTAGGATTACTGGGATATATTATATTCCCTGCCTTCAGGTTTACATGGTGAATGTTATGAAGCATTGCAATGAAATGGACAGAACAGCAACAACTTTGTAATTCTCTTTAAGGAATATAATTAAGGAATATTTAAGGAATATTTAAGGAATAATTAGGGAAGTTTAATAGCGGGTGAAGGGGGTTGCAAACTATACTTCTATGTCCAGCTAGTAAATATGGTTAAGGTCTGTGCTTAAAGTCAATATGAATGCAGTTTACACCACCAACAATATCAACAAACCAACCAACCAAACAAAAGAGTAGTACATACCAGCATTTGTTTCAGTCAAATACCAGATTCTTGCCTGACACAGTTCAAAGGTAGCTATGCTCGCATTAAGAGGGTTATACTGATTTATACCTTCTCACAGTCTGGACTTAGATATCATGCATGGAGATGCAGTCATGATAGTTGCAACTGATAGACTGAGAAATAAGGAAAAGGCAAAATGGTAAACAAACAGGAATGGTTTGGGACCTACCATGCACTTATTCAGTATTTCACTGCCAGAATGAAAACTATTTATACAGATGCATATTTTTAAAAGTAAACCCAGCCTAAGTTTAGATTGGAAGACTGGAAGAAAAAGAAATGGTGTTATGCTGATTCTCTGTTTACTGAAGAAAAAAAAAATATATATATATATATATATATGTAATAATATATCACTATTATAATAAAATATCACTATTGTTACATTTATATTTTTAAGTGTTCTATAATCAATCAGGCTAGATATTTAACTTTGTATTACCAACAGCTTTCATGAGGTTTTCAATTCTTTGCATTGAATTTGCACTCCATATCTTACATGGAGGATTTTCAATATTTCTCTGACTATATTCTTTCTTATTCATGATTCTTGCATGCAAACAGCTTTTTAAGTGTTCATCAGCTGGCTATTTTCCACTTCATGTCAATAATTCTTTATTCAGCTATTTATTATAATTATTTTCACTGCATCCAATGGGTGATGTCACAAAGACAAGAGTTATAATTGCAGGTGGGAAATGTAAAGGAGATCAGAAAGCTTTCAAGTAGCAAAAGTTCTCTATTTATGCAAGTGTTCTAAGAAACAAAGAAGGCAATAAGAAACAAGCAGACAACAAAATAGGATTCAGATGGGAGCAAAATTATGTCTAAACATACGAATCTTCAAAGTTTAACACGGATTGTCAGCAGTTCTTTCAGAAAATCACATTCCTGAAATTGCAACTGTAGAACCATTCACCAGCAATACATGAATGAATATTTCTCTTTATCAAATCAGATTTCTGGCATATTTTGCATTCTGTCAGATTATAATATATTTGCATATAATAGTTCTAATTTAGAATGCTTGAGTTATAAATAGATGGGAAATGTGGCATAAATTAACACTGATATGAAAGACAGATATGTTTTCCTTATAAGCTGTAGATTGCTTCCATGTCTAAGAGAAACAAAGCTACTCCACAATTGAGGTTCTCTGAGGTAAGGATGCATTTGTTTTTTAAGGCAGTCACAGTGCCCTTGAATTGTGAGATGTGCTATCCAAATTCTTCTCCATGTTAACTGTTACTGACCTTCAGCCGCAGAAAGCAACAAGTAGGGTGACTTAATTTGGCACCTGTTCTGGGGATATCTAAATAGCTGAAGTCAAAAGTAATCCATATTTAGGTGGCCCGGTCTGTTCTCAGCATATACTGTATTTTATGTTGGATTTCCTTAGGCGATTGTAAGAGCAATGGAATTGCTACTGGAATTCCTAAGTGTTACCTTTCAATTTTTCAAATGCCAAATGTGAGGTTGTTTTTACCTACATCTTTTCTGTGGTAAGAGTGGCATCCATAGGAGAGATTCCTCTAGCGCAGTAATTGCCATGCATTTTACAGAAAAAGAAAAAAAAAAAAAATCCTCATAGGAATACACATTCCTGGACCTGGAAAGGAAGGAAAACTATTCATCAAGTGAAACTAGTCTTGAAGTGCAGATCTGACACTATCGGGTATGCATGTTCTATGGAATTTTCTTCCCATTTTTTGAGGATAATCACAGGAAAAGAGCGTGGGTGGGTTGGCTCACATATAAAAAGGCATCTCTCAGCTAAAGGAAGAACAACAACATTTTAAAGCATAGGGTTTTGAAACAACCCATAAAACACAGGACAAAACCACACACTAGTGTGTGGTTTTCTCACACTAGTTTGTGTTGAAATTATTCCTCTAGTCTCAGTGACCAAGATAAATACTTTTTCAATTTCAGATTCTGGAGTTCTGGTACCCTATGTATTTTTATTTATTTATTTTTTCCTAATAATTTATAAATAATACATACATGTAATGGATTTTAATTGTCCAGAATTAAAAAATAGCCATGAAGAGCTAAAAAAACCTTACTTTACTCATTATAAAATAAAATAAAAAAGTGACATCCCAAAGCTTCTGATACATTTCTTACATCAGCAATCTATCATGGTGCATCAAATTGTTTCATGAAGATACAGTCCACTAGCTTTAATAACTATAAGAAATGACTATAATATATAACAATAGAGGTGATGAAAAGACCTTTATTTCTTTTTAGTTTTGCAGCTGTATGCAGGTTATAACAATCTGCATAAAAGAAAAGGTAGGCATGATCTTCAGAGAAATCAAAGGACATAGTTTTGAAGTTTATTCCCCTACCCTACCCCCATAGCATTTTTACGTTAGTGTGAAATATTCTTGAGCCAGCTGGTTGTTTTGTTCACACTGGCTTTCATTGCCTAATCTACTGAATTCATTATAGCTCCCTGCCTGAGGGCTCAATTTTCAGCTGTGCTGAGCATGACCTATATCAGCTGTGGGAAAAACGAGGCAAAGGTTCTGCACTGGCTTCACACCTCCCTGCATCTGCAGGAGACTGTGGGGACCAAGTTTCAGTGCAAGCTGAGGCAGACATGGCTGTGTTACGTAGCCTTGCATAGGTTTCAGAGTTTGCACTGCTAGTGGGAAGTTTGTGTGCTCTAACACAAATCTTGTGATGGAGTGTTTGTTGCGCAGTGGAAGATTCCTGAAAGTGACATTGGCTTTACATCTGGGCATGACTCTTCCAGACCTTAATGTATTCTTGCTGGGAAATGCTGCAGGTCTGCTCTGGCAGCCTACAGACTTTTCTAGAAACAGAATTTTGAGCTGGATACGTTGTTTCTGAGGTAACCAGTCTCTAAAGTCACTGCAACAAGTATTATAATTTTGTTCCTTGGTTACATGCTAGAGATATGCTATTACAGAGAAGCTCTGTGGCAAATGGATTTTATTTGCTCATGTGCTACAAAAGGACAAACAGTTCTGTGTTTTTAAAGCTTTTTGGATGAGATTAAGTGGTTGCGGAGACTGAGCTGTGTCCATTTTGTCCTCGCTAGCAAGTGGGTGGTTGCCTCCCACACTCACGTCACTGCCACGTTTGGCAGCAATAACACTTTGGCAGCAATAATTTATCTAAGAGGTCCTAACACTGCAGTCTCACTTTTTTTTTTTTTTTTTTTTTTTTTTTTTTTTTTTTTTTTTTTTTTTAAAGGAAGAAGTCGTCTGGTAGCTTATCTCTTTGCTTTCAGTTCACTGCGCAATGGTCCATGGTCAGTACTCACATGTGCACACACATGTGCCCATCTCCTATGCACTGCAAGAAAACTAACTAAAAGTTACAAATCAGCCAGATAGAATGGTCCCAGACAAGTAAGAATAAGCAAGATGAAAACGTCATAAAGACCCCATGCTGGCACGGCATACTCTGACTCATACTTTCCAGTTATAAATGTCATCCATTAGGTTAAAAAAAAAAATAATAATAATAAAAATCAGTCTCCATTCTGTTTTTATTTTAGTTTAGTTTAGTTTAGTTTTTATTGCTTGCTTTAATAGCTCTGCTCTTCATCAGTTTCAGTGTTCAGCAGCTGATCCCTCTTGCCTTGGCTAAGGACATGTGATAGTTTTGCTGAATAGCTGCAAACATGCACTCCGCTGGGTACTAATAGCTGGCACATTAGGCTGCTTGGCAAACTGTGGCAGCCAAATAGAAATGCTTTCAACAGACTGATTTCAGTAAAGAAATGGAGTGTTGTTTTGTCTTTTTTTTTTTTTTGGTGATGATGGTGGTTTTTATTTTTTTTTATTTTTTTTTTTCTCCCCACACTATTTGGTGCCAGAGTTCTTAAAATAGTTCCCTCAGAGTTTTCTTGTCACCCATTTTGGAGCCCAGATGTAGGAAGCAAGCCAGCACAGCTGGTAGAGTTTGAGCGTCTCACAGATACGGAAAGTTTACATGGCTTTCACTTTATTCCTATTATTATTGTTATTGATGTTACTATTATTGGATGTCAAAAAATAAAGTCCAGGCTTTCAAATATGAAAGGCCTACCAGATGAAGACCTTTCTCTCCCTCCTGTCTTCATCAATAGGCCACCGTACTTTGTTATCTTCAGCACTTTCTTCATTCTTTCCCCTCATCAGAAATGTGGATTTAATCAGTTGTTCCATTCTGAGCTCACACTGATACCTGTGCTGAGTTACTGCAAGTGATGCACAGTGATGCTGTGATGTGAGCTCATTCTCACAGCAGGCTGGATATAAAACCAGTAGACTCCTTATACTTAGGAGTATAAGTTAGATTTCTAATATATTTCTGCAAATAAAAGTACATATGGAATGGTATCATACTTCCTCTCAGCAAGCTCAATTATACACAACAAACTGAAAAGACATGATATTTCACCCAGTAGAGTTTCCTTATTGTCATCTAGTAAATGCTGGTCTGACCAGCCTTGGACAGACAGTAACTTTCTTCCCTTAAGGAAGCAAAGCCGACCTCTGGAAGCCTATTCATTTCTGATTTTATTTTTTTTTTCCTGTTAGAGATTCACTGTCACCCTAGTACCTTAGCATTAGGATGTTTCCTCATGCAACATGTGATAACTCCTACCAGCTTTGAGATACTTATAATTGCACAGTTCCTACAGGGCGGTTTTTGAAAACAGCCCAGTCTGGGGTATTACTGTTATAGACTGCAGAACTCCATGTTCCTAGTACATCTGTGAAAGCATTTGGGGGAACAGTGATATGGGTGGAAGTAACTCTGATTCATTCTGTCTTCATATGAAAACAGAGGGAACAGTTGGCCTCTCCAAACTGGAATGATACAGATACAGATATCTGAATATGCAAAAATAGCATAGCGATTTCTAGGAGAAAACTAAACGTGTCTCAGAAACGTATTGGAAAACAGTGCATTAAGATCCACAGGGAAACTTCTGAAAGGTGTAGAGGAAAACCAGGCAGTCAAATTACAGTGAAAGCCAGTAAAAGTCAGGCATTTAATCCCTGTTAATGCCTCTGGACATCTGTTGTCTTCAACAACTTGCCCTAGCAGGAAATGTGTCCCCTACCATAAGCAACTTCTGACTACAGCATTTGTGAAGGAATGTCAGAGATTTTTGAGGAGATGAACAATCAAATTCTGCACTGATTTAGGGCTTTGAAAAAGTATCTCTGGCAGATGTTCCCTCATGGGAACATTAGCGTTCAGCATCTTAGCTGATAGCAGTAAAAATGGTCTTGCGTGAAGATGCGGGTCTATGAGTGGGAGCTGCTGACATGCACATGTTCTTTTTTACCAGCAGTTACAGGAACAGTAGCCTCCAGTAAGCAAACTGAGAAGTTATCTCCTTAAACGGTTTCTGCTGTTTGCACAGAGAATATGAATACAAGTCCTTATACTCTGTATTAATTCTTGCTTGTTACCATGTTCAAGCTTATACCTATCTCTCTTCTCTCTCACTGTGTCAGCATCTAACTGCCGATGTTGGTTCTGAAGTTCACAGTAAAAGCAACACATGACTAGAGAGCTTTAGATTAGCTCAGGCTTTCTTACATGGAGCCTTTTTTTATTGCATATCTCCTTTTCTAGGGAAGGATTAGCACTTGAGACTAGAGTTTTGCAGGTGCCTGCTGAGACCTGGTGCTAGCTTCACCACTTGCTAGCAGAAGGTATGTGTTTCTATCTCCTCAAAGGGCTCCTTGGAGGCTTTAACCTATTCAGGGTTGGAGATTTTGTTGTATTCCTAGAGTGATATTTATGGTATCCAGCATCAGTCATTTAGAATTGCTTCACCTAAGCTTCTCTTTAGGCTCTCTATAATAAATGGAGAGGGATAAACACCTTCACATGTCAGTTCTTCACATCATAAGGCTGAAGTATAAGATAGCAGATGATATTCCATGCAATATTAATAGAGAGGGCTCTGGTGGCTGTCTAAAATTGAATGTTAAAGCTCACGAGACTAAATCTATATGAGGTAAACCTTATTTCTTCTGTAATTCTTCTGTCTGTCATGAGTGAGCCCACCAGAGCTACCACACTGAAGCCTCTATATACCTACTTCCCTAATGATTTTCTACAAAGATCCTCATTAGCTCAATTATCCATAAAGCTACCTATAAGAAAAAAGATCTTGTAATACATAACAGATGCACTTAAGAGTCGCATCTTGTGATGAATGAATACAAAATCCCAGTTTCATTAGAGCCAGCCCACACAGTCACATTTTTTATTGCTCATATGTAATGATCAACAATTATTTGGAAAAAAAAATAAATTATTACCACAATTTTAGCATAATCTCATAAAACAAAACAAATAAGGTAAAATAAAACAAAATAAAATGTAAAAAAATAATAATAATAAAGTAAAATAAAAATAAAATAAAGTAAAACAAAATAAAATAAAAATCAACATGGTTTACAATGTCTGAAACACCTGGGAGAAGTGGCCTGGATTATTGTTATCTACTTGTAAATTTCTATACTTTTGATGATCTTAATCAGACCTCTTGTGTTTTAATCTTTCACTTTATTGCCTCCGCTATACCTGCTCCAAATGCCACACATCATCCTTACTAGTATAGTCTAAGTTTTACTTTCACAATATTTTTAAATAGAATGGGCTTGTTTTTCTCTCATGAAATTTAGTTTCCAGTTTACTCCTAAGTTTAGGTAAAAGCTCTGGGATAGCCCTTGGACTCATATGATATTATTTCAGCTCTGTTTAGATGTGCTCATTTTTATGGCAGAAGTTTCTCTTCCTGTTGGCAAATTACCGTTAAATATTTGTAATTGTTCTATAAATCCTTATGTGCCCTTTGTTTAATGATCCTCTCTTGACCCCAAATGGCATTTCCTGTAAAATCACATTTACTTAAACAGTGAAACTCCTCCACTACTAGCATTTCACTTGCCCCACTGTTTGCAAGTGAGAAAAATTAGGACACATCTACACCGATAGGTACAGACAATTGTGTATCTGTTTTACCTAAACACCAAACTGAATACCATGTAGTTAACACTATTTTTTCCTGTTAAGATTAAAATGTTTACTGGACTGGGAGTGGACTGAGTGTGCAACTGTCTGGATCCATTCAACTGATCACAGAATTTGTGTGGCCAAAATCAGAAGTGAACTGTGGTTTATACATGAGTATTCACAAATATTTTGTATACAATATTCATTATAATGAATAAACAGAATAATTCTGAAGATTTGTAGGTTTGTGTTTTTTTTTTTTTTTCTGATCCTCTGACTCATTTTACAAGTGCTGAAGTTATCTAAAGTGAAAGTTATCTAAAGTGAATTCTTCCTCTGTGAGGAAGCCCAAAGCTTGTGAGACTTGAACAAAGCACTCCGTCAGTCCAATTGTAATATTTGGGTACAAAGCACCAGTTTGCTTGCAGAGGTAATCTACAATCACCGCAAATGATTCTCAGCCAGGTGACGGGAAAGAAAAATATATGTAGTTTTACTGTCTCACAAAGAACAGTAATAAAATACAATAATAATTCACAGTACTCATTTGATCAGATAAATTGGCAAAACATCTTCATGGTATGATCTGTTAACTCCTTGTAATATTAAAAGTTATCTAAATGTAAAGACATTGCATTATAATAAAGTCCATCTCTCTCTCTCTCTCTTTTTTTTTTTTTTTTCCTTCTTCTATTCTTCCATTTCAGCTACATCTCTTGCAACTTTTATATCTTGGTATCAAAAGCATTTGCTGAGACTGGTCAAGTCAAACTTACAAGATATCAAATTTTGATGTTAATTATAAGAGACTTTTAGCTTTCACCCTTCCTAGAGATAGCATTGCACAGCAGAAACAAGTGCTTAAGTTAACCATGTGACTGACAAAGGTCTATTTCATTTTCACTGGATAAGAGCAGCAATTTAAAAGCTACATGAAAATTAAGAAGCAATAATGGTGATTGTGGCAATGCTCTTTGCAGTTCAATGAGAAGGGCCAGATATATGTTGCACAAGCACATTTCCCAGAATATCTTGGCAGACTGTTCCCATGCAGCATGTTATGTTAGATTAATTTAAAGATAGAAAAATCATGGCTAACTTTAACAATATCTGCATCCAACAATGCAACAAGAAATATGATTCCAGAGAATGGTAAAGAGAAAAATGTCCATAAGATGAGGCACTTGGCTGCAATGGCTACTTACTCAATTAGCAATATCCCTGATCTAATAAAATCACCATACTATGAATCATCTTGCCCCAGTTCATTCAACAGAGGTGTCACTTATTCAATCAGTTGACATTTGTACATTTTTTTCTTCTACTCATGTGGTTTCTTTGTTGTTGTTTTTCTGTTGTTGTTGTTCTGTTTTGTTTGGGGATGTTTGGTGTTATTGTTGTTGTTTTTGTTGTTGCTGGTTTTTGTTTTTTGGCCTGGAAAGCCACAGCTCTCAGTCAAATCTTTGTCTCACATGAATTAGAATATGGGATCTTCTTGGCTCCCAGTCAGCTGCATTGTTTTCATCTAATAAAAAACATCAGTGGAAAAATTCACCACTACACAAAAGCAAATAACTTGAAGCACTTTAACAATTGTGTATTAGTGCTGGCATGCTTCAAAAATAACTGCTGAACATTGCTGAGAGGACTGCAGGACTATATAATTATTTATGACAAGCTTTCAGCTTGTTTCTTCTCCTAAGTGGTCAGTGTTAGTTGAAGGCCAAACTAATACTGTGAAAATAAAGGAAGAAAAACAGTGGAATGCTTTTTGTAAGACAACTGTCCTCCATCTTCATTGACCCATGGGTGACAATGCTAAGCATCTACTGTGGAAGAACCACTGTTCAAAGGTGCTTGGACTTCAGATATCATAATACGAAATCTATGGCTGTAAATAGAAAGAATGAAGAACCATGAATAGAAATGAGTAGAAAACAGTTTATTCCCATTCCAGGAATATGTTCAAGTTGAGAAACAGTTTTCCATTCCATATTGGGATGAAATTGAGACCTTTCAACTTTTTCAAGAAAAAATAGAGCAAGCGAAAGCTGTAGCTTCCCCCCTCCTCTGGTTGCTTCCCTTCTGATCCTCCAAAAGTGCCAAGAAATTTGGTTGCCAGTCTCCAAGGAAAAGAAAGCAGTTCTGAAGCTTGATTTCACCAGTCTGATCAATTAACATGAATATTGTTAGTACTTAATCCTATCACGCATTGCAGAGAAGTGTCCCAACCTGCAGGCTGATTCTGAGGTCAGATAAAATTTATTCTTTATACTTAAAATGGTCACCCTAGAGCACAGATGCATTTCCAACAATATTTTTTCTGATGTTGATGTATTCCCACTAAATATCTCAGAGCACATTGACTCAATTTCAGTACTCACCCCCAGCCTCTTTCTGCTGCAGGGTTGAGCAGAACTCACTGATTGTTTGAGTACCCACTGCCACTAACAGGATACACTCCCACATCTCACAGAAATGTGCATTTTACACTTACTGTAAGAATTCTTCCACAAAACTGAAAGAAAAATATGCAGATAAGTTGGAGTAATACTCATACAAAGACAGCTTTCTGGAGTACACATAGGAAACTTGTTCTTATATTAAGTGTCCTCATTAACAGTATCCACAAGTAGTAATTCAGAGTACTGTCCTGCTTGTTCCTCTATCTAAATATTGACATTATATTTTGCTTGTATATTACTATCTTCACTCAATTTCACTGGACTATGTGCATGTCTAAAATTCAGCTTCTTCATAACTATTTGCAGTGCTGTGGCCATTGTTTGTCATATCTTATTCATGCTGGAAAATCAGAAAGCATGTAGAAATTGAATTTTTTAATAATGTGGTAGCCATTGTATTTTGTGACCAATAATAACAAAACTTTGGAAGCATTTGAAAGATAATCACCCTACATAATCATTGCCATTCCGTCACTTGCTGGGTCTTTGGGGATACAAAAATTAACGCCAACATTATCAGACACTGTCACCCTGAATGTCAGGAAAAGTGACAGTTGGAATAAAATTCCATCCCACATTTTTAATTTCCCAAACTGAACGAAGGGATCAATACACCTTGTGTTTACCATCAAGTAAACCTTGGTATACAGGTTTATAAGGATCTTTATTTTACAAGCAGACACCAGCAAAAATTTGAGGAAAATAACAAAAGCTGGTAATGGCACACTATCAGTTGTATTTGTACATGATTGGGTGTTGCTGGAAGAAGTTAAACTATTGCAATGCTCAGTGAAATATGCTGTGAACACAAGTGGGTGAATCATTACTTTATCCCTGTTGTGTTTCTGATGAAGCTTCTGAAACATTTCAGCCCAGGCAGTAAAGACAACAGCATGAATCTGAATTCATAAATTATTTTGTTTTGATGGGAATGATGTATATGGGACTGAAGTAAACTGGAGGATCTGCTATATCTACAAAGTTGGACAAAAGAAACCTCTTCCACTTCCTCCATGCCTTGCAGATGGAGAAGAAATGGGACAAATACAAGGTGAAGTTCAATACTCTAAAAAGGTTTCAGCTGCCCATAGATCCTTATCCAAAAAGCTTGCTAGATAGGATTTGCTGCATAATTCCTATTGACTTTTCATTGAGTGTCCTTAAATTCTGCCCCGTTAACATAGAATTTCATATTTTGCAGAAAGCCAGAGCCTGCCCTGAGAAAAGTATTTTTATAGTTCATATTGCCTGATGTTAGATTTGCTGTAAGGTATGTTTCAGAGGATGCTGGGAGTGGGAGGAATGCACAGTAAATGTGAGGGTCTTGCATTCAGCTGCAATGAGTTTTGCCTCTGGGGAAGTAAAGTCAGAAATGTTGAGTAGCCCTTCCTATTTAGAGAATGAATCATAGAATGTGGACCTTAAATATCATCTAACTCCAGCCCCTGCTATAAGGGGTGAAGTGCAATTAGTTGTTTATACTTCACTTAGTAGTTGCCAGGGAGCTAGGAAAAGAATCCTGATCAAAAACCTGTTAAGTTCTTGGCATCTGATGGCATGAGGATGATAAGAACCAGGCATCTGTGTAACAATGATATAAGACATGACGACCAAGGATAGGTCTGTCACTAAGAAACATGCTTGAAACCCTTTCTCCCCATGTATGTTAAAATGCAGATACAAGTAGTTGTAATAGCAATCTGGAATGGAGGAGCTGCCAAAAGCCTTAAAAGTCTCTTAAGACTTGCAGCAGATTTCTACAGAGAACAGGAATGGTTTTTATTGAGGTCGTCAGTTTTGCCAGGCTGTTTCTATATCTGGTCAGACCAGAAGATGAAACAGGAATGCACAAAGGAACATTATACTGCTGTGTCTTCCAAGAGATCTGAACTGCAGAGGATTGTGCCTAGCAAAGACATCATTGATGACAGTTTCTAGGAATTGAGAGCTTCCAGCTTTTCTCCTGGGCTTTCTCACACTATGACGACTAGTGGAAGAGCTGTCAGAGGACACACAGGCATTTGAGTAGTCTCCTAGGACATGTAATCCTAAAATGCTTCAGGTTCTACGTCAAGTGCCAAAACTTTTGGAAATCGAGATTGTTATGTTTATAGTACAATGACACTGTAAGGGCAGTATATATAGACTGGAACTGAAAACTACCTGTCCACAGTCATATTAAGGATGTCTGTGTTGTTAATTCCTCAGCTAGTTTTTGTTCCAGAGAAAGTTTTGAGCAACAGTCACTTTTCTATGTTGTCACACACCTTGCCACACTGTTTCCATATTTTCGCTTATTTTCTAGAGTAGGGACAAACTGTGATAACTCAGCTCAAGTCAAATCAGACTGACCCTGACTCCAGATGTCTCGTTGTGGTGACTCTGTGTGCGTAAGTACCTGTGCTCTCACCTTTTCTGTCCCTGCACAGTAACAGAGCAATGCAAGATGGTGGTGGTGTTTCCAGCTATTCTGCACAGTAGAGGGCAGAAAGGGAGCATGGGCTTCACTTGCTTCTCTCTGCATTAGGAAGCCCAGATGTCCAGCTGGATATGCAGATAACACCTTATTTCATAAAGAATCTCAACTACAGTTGTTTGCATGCTGGAGCACTTAGAGATGAATCCTTCCCAGATTCTTCCCTGGGAAAATAGGTCTCAGCACTGTTTCCCATCTGGGCCTCTGACTGACTTCCACAATAGTCCAGTGTGATTAATCAGTATTGCTCTGGCAGCTGGGGGGAACACTCTTTCCAAACAATATCAAATATTGCATTAATTGTGTAGATGGTAGTTTCCATTCTTGAGCGTGTTTGAAAAGCAACAGCTTTTTTTTTTTTTTTTTTTTTTTTTTTTTTAATTCAGATTGATTTAAGTAGAATCTGAATTTTGGTTTATTGTTTTGTTTTGTTTTGTTTTGTTTTGTTTTTCTCCAAGGTACAGCAGCTGTGTAAGAGAACATTTCACCATAAAGAACAGGATGATTCACTGCATTTCTCCTGAGTACAGACTGTTGACTTCTCCCACACAGTCTTCATAAATTAGGAAAGAAATTTGAAAAGCTCTACAATACATGTTTTTGATTGTTCCTGGTTTACAGAAGTTAAGTTAGACCTCAAGTCTTTATTTATAATACAACAGTTTAAAATGCTTAAGATAAATAACAGCTACACTCTTAGGTGTCTCGTAGTAACAGTGGAGCTATGGCATGACTTAAACAGGAGAGGCAATGAGTTCAGCCTCAGAAACTCACCTTCCCTTTGTGAGGCCTGAGACAACTGAGTACCTTTGAGTCTTGGAACCCATTCCTCAGCTCTTACATAAAGAACAGAAAGGTGGGATTGTGCTAAATTTCCATATTCAACTGAACTAAAAACTAATCTCCTTTAACTCACTACACCAACTGTTCTGAAACAAGAGTTTAACTGTCTGTGAAAATGAAAACAGTTATCCACAAAAACATTCAGCGTCATGTATGTAATTACTAATCTATGAGAACAAGAAAGAAGAGCAGAAGGCTATGCATCCATACCAGCAGTAGGGCTTGTTTTTCTCTTCCCAACATTTGCTTTTTCTACACAATGTATATTTAGTACAGGAAAACAGCTAGTAAAACTTGCCTGAAACAAGATTTGGTTCCATGTTTCAGACTACAAGTGAAATGTCAGAAGTAATTCATTCAGGAGGTGGCAGAATCCCTCCAGGTTGGTTCAGCCCTCAGTTAGAATAATAAATAAATAATCCCAAAAGCCTTTTTTTAAAAATAAATAAATAATAATAATAATAATAATAATAATAATAATAATAAAACTACAGGCAACATGAGAAGGTTACCAGAATGTTGTAGACTTGAAGTGCATCCTTCTCTGGTTACTGTAGTAAACTGCAATATATCACACTGTAATTATGTCAAAAATTATTTTCAGTCATTCCTTGAGGCTTATGGGCATTCAAGCCTAATTCTTCCTTATAACAAAATAAAAATAGCTTAAGAAAAACATAAATTAAAAACAAAATCTAAATTAATTAATCATGTATGGTGGGAAAGTGGTCTGCATTTGAGTGATCTACAGGCTCCTAGCATTCAGCCGCAGTGAGTTTTTACTAGGGAACAATTGAAATATCATAATCTTTTCAACTTGTAATGTCACACTTGTTAGAGCAGGGGCTGAAATACCTTGGACCAGCAAATGTTGAGATAACTTCATGAACATATCCTTGAAATCAAGGCTTTTGAGGTGAAATTTCTGAGCTGTTTAACAAAGAAGAAAGTTCAAGGTCTCATCTCATGAAAATGCAAAGATCCCGATGATCAGGTCTTCAGCAGCAATAGGGTTTCAAAATATTTTGAACAAATGGCAGAATAAGCTGAGACAGGAACTTGTAACAAGGAAAAAATATGTCCTGTTCATCTCTGGTTCTGCCATGAACTGGGGACACATGGACTGTACATTTTCTGTTTAGATAATAAGAGAAACTGAGATTTGGAATTGCAGGATTCAGTCCCAACTGACAGAGAGGCATGTGGATTAATATTTACAAACTTCCTTGCCTTGCCTTGCCTTGCCTTGCCTTCCTTCCATACTGCCAGTTCTTCCAGTCCTGCTCCCTGCTCTCTTTTCTTTAATTCTCCTCTTCTTACTTGATCCAGAGAACCTTTCTTCTTTTAATCTGGGTAGGAGGATTGGCAGCGAGAGGAGCATTGGAAACACAGTCTCTTGGTTTGCAGTTTTACTGCCAGGGAAAGAACTTTAAAGTGTTGTTTCAAGGAAGAATACATGCTTATTGTTCTATGACAGAAGTTCAGTTAGGGTGGGAGCTCATGGAGAACAGTCACTATAGGCAATATCCAGAGGGCACAAATGTCAAATCCTAGTAATTTTTTGCTGAAATTAGCTATTGACCACATGCTCCTCAATGATGCAATACCTTCCTACACAGGTGCATTATAGATGATGTTGTTTGCTTTTACTCTTTCTCTTTGTTGTACCTCTGCCACAGTAAGTACTCAAAACTTATGGCATCTCAGTAATGATGCAGCTTTTCAACAATTTTTATCTTAATTATCTTTTTGTTTTGCATGCAAAAAAATATTAGCAACTCTAAAGACTGGCAATTCCTCACCTAATTTTAACTTAGAAGTTGAGAACCCAATCTAGTTAGGTGTCTTTTATTTGATTAATAACATAATTTTAATGTTTAGTATAAATGAACAATACTTCAGAAGCATAAAGTGGAAAAATTTACTTTGACCTCAGGAAAAGTATTTTTAAATAAATTTTGCACTGCTGATTGGGAAATCTTTTAGAAAATGGGCTACCATGTTCAATGGTATCATAACTTAATACATAGTGCAGATATTTCTCCTATTCTTTATTCTGGCTTTCACCATGAAGTTGATGTTTTGCCTTAGGTGTAGAATCTACCCGCAGCCTCTCTTATCATACAACTGCTGAGGTTGAGAGGGAAGTCTGGTAGTCATCTAATCCTTTCTAGTCCATCTAGACCACTTCTAGAAGTGGTCCATTTAAAACAGGTTGGTCAGAGACACTCTGAGTTTTGAGTATCCCCAAGGATGGAGATTCTCTGAGCAACTTCTTCCAATATTTGACCATGCTCACATGAGAAAACAATGTTCCTTTAATGGAACTTGTGGTCAGGTACATATATATAGCAGCAAATGAACAGAAAACCCTGATTTTTACATATGTTATAGTTTCTTCCTTTGCTACACAAGCATCTTGCCTGGCAAAACTAATAAAGGTAAAGATTTTATAGCTCACAAATGTCTCCTCCATTGAAGCAACCATTTCAGTATGCGTGTGCTTTTCCCAATATAATATGAGATTCTGCAGTTGCCTTCGGAGGTATGTCTGTACTGTGAAATCAAAATCACTTCTTTTTTATAACGGAAAGAACTTATTATTTTAACATTTAACATGTCCAATCAAATATTAGCATCACAATCTAGTTTACTAGTCCAGGATAATCTGTCCATATGTCTATATCATTAGTGGAGTAAGCTGAGTACATACACAGCTTTGCAGAGCCAATAGAATAAGTTTTCATTCACCCTTTGTCAGATTAGATAGCCCTCCCTGGAATGTGAAGTCAAATTTGATTATGTTTTTTGTTTTGTTTTGTTTTGTTTTGTTTTTTTCCTGTCTTGTTCATACATGTAAAGTACTTTCTACCACACTTAGATTTGATATATACAGCTTTGACAAAAGGAGACATAATTATTACTTTTGAAAATACCCTTCCTGGAATAATTTATGTCTTAAAAAACTATGAGAGAAAAAGGTGTTGGGTTTGGGTGTTTTGTTGTTATTGTCATTGCTGTTGCTGTTTTGGGGAATTTTAATTTTTTTTTTTTAGTTTGTTGGTTGTTTTATTAGTGGGTCAATCTGTAAAACTTCTCTGTAAAATACTCCATGTGTTCTACTACATTTGTTTTTCAGATAAAAAACTTTTCTGAATGAATTTCAGTAGCAAATAAGACAGATATTTAATATAAATTTTAATTCAGTTCAGTACTTTTTCTTTCACACAATTTACTGTTTGCATTTAGGATAGAAAGAGTTAGCTCGTTACAAATCTAGTTTATTTGTAGCCTCTTCTACAGAATACTTCACTCTATGGTATCTGATCACCTCTCAGGAATAATTAATATATTTGAGGT
This sequence comes from Aythya ferina, assembly GCF_964211825.1. NCBI lineage: Eukaryota > Metazoa > Chordata > Aves > Anseriformes > Anatidae > Aythya > Aythya ferina. Next base: position 158,089,105 of record NC_140296.1, on the reverse strand, counting down.
GATGAAATGAGATGAAATGGTTACAGAGTTTATCCCTTATTAAGACTTTTTTTTTTTTTTTTTTGTATCTCAGTTCAGACCTAAAGATGTATTTTTATTACTACTTTCTGTAATGTATTTCTGAGAAGAGAAAAGAGTGCTTTTCAGAGTCTGACCACAGCAGAATCACTACAAATTATGTCCAAATTGAACTCTGATTTCTGGTAGTGTTGAATGTCTACAGCTTCCATTAGCTTCAGCTGGTGATGAGGATAATTTTCACCTGAACATTGTGTATTAAAACTGGAATTCCTCCTTGTATTCCACATGGATATTTGTAAGCTGTATATTTATGACCAGTGAAGGCCCATCTCATACAAAGCATGTGAATCTCACACTATCATGATTGTGTCTGTGTGACCTCAGGGACAGCCTGAGGTAACCATCTGTTATTGGCATCTCCACTAGAGTGCCTGAAAGTTAGATTAGATTAACTTAATTCTCTGTCCCAATTTAGCATTGAAAGAGAGAAAGAGAGAGAGAGAGAAAGAAAGAGAGAAAGAGAGAGAGAGAGAAAGAAAGAGAGAAAGAGAGAAAGAGAGAAAGAGAGAAAGAGAGAAAGAGAGAAAGAGAGAAGGAAGGAAGGAAGGAAGGAAGGAAGGAAGGAAGGAAGGAAGGAAGGAAGGGAGGGAGGGAGGGAGGGAGGGAGGGAGGGAGGGAGGGAGGGAGGGAGGGAGCGAGGGAGGGAGGGAGCGAGGGAGGGAGGGAGGGAGGGAGGGAGGGAGGGAGGGAGGGAGGGAGGGAGGGAGGGAGGGAGGGAGGGAGGGAGGGAGGGAGGGAGGGAGGGAGGAAGGAAAACCTACAGCTTTGGTGACCATTTCAACAGCCCACAGGCTGTTAGAAGCTTATGGAATGGTTAGAATCCATCTCTCCTGATTTTTTTATCTAGTCACAGGGAGTAAATTGTCCACTCTTCCACCTCATTTATTACATGAAGCCTCCAGTTTGAATTCATCTCTCATCCATGATTGCTGGCTTCTGTTACCCTTTCATAGATAAATCATGTCTACCATCACTGAAGGCACTGATCTGTATTGTCCTACATGGCAAGTAAAAGGTCTTTTCAAGGTCAAACTGACATGATTCACAGCCGTTAGTTATCAAAGACCAAAAATAAAGATGAGCTGAATATAGCAAATAGGATTTATTTGAGTATCGACTATCACCTCAAAATAGCAGAAGACATGGTTGCTGAGAGAAAGAGATACAAATATAGTTTAGAAACCTTATATAGTTTTATAAATAACAAGATAAATTTATATATAGACAGCTATTAAATAGGTTTGCAACTATAAGTATCGCTGTCTGGTTCTCTCCATATAGAGAGTCACATACTTGTGAGGCAGCAAACTAGTATAGAGTAGTTAGAAAATGTGACTGACCTACATCTGAAACACATTTATTGCTCATTAGTGTCCTGGACATTAGTGGTTTCAGTGGCCCGAATATGACAATTAAGTTTTCCAAGTTTTCTCTATCACAGTGTGGTTAAGGAACACCTCCAACATAGTAGGTGTAGCCTGCAGCAACAATATAAATTGCCTTTACTTAGTAGGTCTGCAAAGTCTGATAAGTATACCCATTTTTCAAAAATGTGGACTTTTGTTATTTCTACAAATAAAATTCATTTTCTCTTTCTAGGTCAATTTTTTTTTTAAATGTACAACTACAGAAACTACACTAGGAACAACTAGTAGGATATAGTGATAGACTTGGAACTGTACAGTTGGCATCAATGATAATTTATGTTAGTGAGTAATGCAGACCAAAAGGTAAAAAATTAAAAGATTATATAGCAAATTATTTAAACAAAGCATCTCCATGGGAATTATATGGTATCTGACTTTTCCAGACTTTTAAAAAAGCTTACACTTTGCCGTGATTTTTGTTTCCTCACTGTGTTTGAGAAGGGGAAGGGGAAGGGGAAGGGGAAGGGAAAGGGGAAGGGGAAGGGGAAGGGGAAGGGGAAGGGGAAGGGGAAGGGGAAGGGGAAGGGGAAGGGGAAGGGGAAGGGGAAGGGGAAGGGGAAGGGGAAGGGGAAGGGGAAGGGGAAGGGGAAGGGGAAGGAGAAGGAGAAGGAGAAGGAGAAGGAGAAGGAGAAGGAGAAGGAGAAGGAGAAGGAGAAGGAGAAGGAGAAGGAGAAGGAGAAGGAGAAGGAGAAGGAGAAGGAGAAGGAGAAGGAGAAGGAGAAGGAGAAGGAGAAGGAGAAGGAGAAGGAGAAGGAGAAGGAGAAGGAGAAGGAGAAGGAGAAGGAGAAAAAAAAAATCACCAGAGAGCAATAAACAAATAAATAAAATCAAAAAATCAACTTAGAGACAGAGACTAAACCATCAAGCTCTATAATATGAACTCTACCATCTCTTTTACTGGATTTAAAACATGCTTTCTATTAAGAGAAATATCATTTGGATGGAAGCTGAGACCAAGAAAGGATGTGACTATTAAATAAATTTAGCATCTCAGCAGTTCAGTTACAAGTCACGTAATAAAACATATTATTGACTTGGTGGAAACTAATTCAATTTTGATAAATTTTAAGGAATAAGTCTCTGACCAGTACTGGTGCTTCTGGTTAAGGATGTCTTCCTCTTTCAGTCTGACTCAGAGCAGACCTAAACACATTTTGAACACACTAGTACAGATACTGTCTTACACTAATGTTCTCAATATTACCAAAACTGGTGAAAATAAATAGTAGAAAATGTCCCAAGTGTAGCTTTCAGAAAAGTGGACTGTTCTGACAAGTGAGCGTTGTTTTCCATAGTGTATATTTTTCCCTGTCTGTAGGTGGGAAACTATAAGCAATTAAACATAAGGACATCTGAGCTAGGCTTTATATTGTATTACCATTCATTTGCATGTTACAGAAATACAAAGATCAGAAATAGGAAGTGATAGCTTGTGTCGGGACCTCTACATATTTCAAAGCAAAAACGAAGGGGAGATGAAAGCACTCTTAAGCTGTTAATGTCACTGTAGAACCAAACACTAACAAAATAGGATTTCAGTTCAGACTTAACTCCAACACATAGACAGAGTTAAGAAAAGACAAGTATAGAAATGATCTTTTTTTTTTTCTTTTTTAGTCAAAGTGTAGCGAACTGTTTTCAAACGCAATTATTGTTTCAGATAATCTAGTTCAGATTATCCAAGAGGAAAAGCAGTTTCATAGAAAGGAGCAGACATCCTAGAAATTCACCAACCTGGAGATAACCCTTCAGACTGACTCTAAGTACTACCTGTTCTCTTTTCTAGAATATGTTTAAATAATAGCCGTGAAACATTTGCATGGGGTGATATTTCTACACAATGAAAGAAATCTTGAGATGTCTACTTGGAACTGTTATTAATTTGAAAGTCTCCAATTGTGTTTGTTGCTAGTGGTGGGGGTGTGTATGTGTGTGTGTGTGGGCAAATGTGATGAAGATGATGTCATTGATGATAGTGCAACCAAAGCTGCCATCCCAGCTGACTGAATGTGATGTTATAGGAAAGGTGGGTTAACACTGTTTGTTTCACCTTATGAACTGTTACGTACTGTTTTTGCAGTTCATATCTGTGTCTGAATTTGTTGTTCATTCTTGTTCTGAGAAACATTTTGAAATTACCATGCAATTTGTTAACCATATCTATAGAAGGAAAAAAAAAAAAAAATCTGTGTGTGGCCTTCAAGGAAAATGGAAAGAAGGGGACATGGAAATGTGGCTTCAGAATCTTACAGGTTTCTTATTGTTGCCTGCACTGGTAACATCCCATCTTTCTGAAACAGGACATAAGACTATAGGAGAACACTGAAGTTTTCAGACCTGAGTCCCTACAATCACTGGAAACCATAGAGTAAATATCTGATCCAAGGAACTTCTACCCACCCTCTTGCCACCATGTACTATCAATCACTTCCCGATGTCCTGTAATAAAGCCTTTATCAGAAGAATAAATTCCACTATTTAATGTCTCTCTAGCAGAGTTCAAGGAAGTGAGATCACCACCAGTCATACAAAACCCCCCAAATAACCCAGGTTTTATTAAATATGACTCCAGATGAACCAAGGAAGCAGACCTCACATGAGAGCAAAACAAATACCTCTGCCTTACTTGTCTGGACTGTCTGTAAGGAATGGGGCAGAGTATTTTGTAAGTTTAAATTAATTGAGCTATCTTTGTGCTTTTGAGCAAGACATGCTAACCAGACATGAGGGAATGTAATACCACTCAGAATGGGTGAATTACATTCTTTCTCCAGATTAAATTTCTCATCAATAAGTGGATGAGGTGAGAGTGGAGTATAAATGATTTCCTGAACACCACAGACAAGAACAGAATTCCTAGAGTGGGGAGTAATGCATTCACTGAAAATACAGCCCAGGTAACCTGTGATTCATGTTGTTTTCTAGTCCCTTCAGAGAGATCAGTTGGTATCTAAAGGTTCATATTACACATCTGATTTCCTATTCCATGTGTCACTTAATGATACAAAACCTTCACTTTTTAGCTGTGAATCTTTTCCTTTGCATTAATTGAGAAAATAAATAAATAAATAAATCATAATTTCCTGACATTTTCAAATCTTAAAATATATTTTCATTTCACTTCCAAAGAGTTATGAAGTATTTCCATGTGCAGCATACACTTTTTAAAAGTGGGGCCACAGTCTAAAAGTCAAAGGAATATTATTATGTGTGAAGCCTTACAGATCATTTGCTTAGCAAATCTCCATACCTAGAACATTACTCATGTCTCATCTTTTACTTCTAGAAAAAGATTAGATTATAAATGTAGCAAATCAGAACTTGATACTATCCACAGTATATGATAAAAGGAAATTAAAGAGAGAAATAAGTGGATGAATGTTCTCTCCTGGTAATTTATATATTATTCTTTTTACAGTTTACTTATATGGCACAGGATCATGTTAAATATTCCATAAACATTCTATGACATACATTCTTAGAGAAGAATATAACTTCTTCCATTGAACATCATCAAAAAATATTCAGAATTCCGCTATGAACAGCTATTGAAAAAGCTTGAGCTCAAGGTTGATTTAAGAATGTTTATTATTATTTATTTTTGGGTTACCTGTTTTCCAAAAGAAACTGCAGAAACTTCCTACATCTGATGCTTCAAAAGTTATGTCAATAAGGTAAGTTGCCTCAAAAATTCCCAATATCTTTAATACAGTCCTGTGTTTTGTTTTTGTTTGTTTGTTTGTTTGCTTGTTTATTTTTATGCAATGATTTTTTTTCTCTCCTTCTTCTAGAAAAATAAATAAATGTTTTATTTAAATCTTTTTATTTTCAGGCTTCTGGAAACTGATGTGATTCTGTTAAGTCACTCTAGGGAGGATATGATCTCAGTTATGTAATATTTGTTTCTTGTCTCGTAGGATACGGATCTCAGATTTGGAAGCATAGATGGTATAGATGGTATATATGAGGGAACCCTGCCACTTCTCTCACACAGTAGTGAAAAAAGAGAAATAAAAGAGAATTCCTTTTGTTAAACAGTTGTAACACTATCTGATTTGTCAAGATATTTGTTCCCATATTTAACTTTCTCCAGAAAGATAAGACACAAACTTTGGGGGGGTTACATCCTATGTTTTACTGATTAAAATGCTCTTGCATTATGTGTCACAGGAAATACCTTGCGTGAGCTTTATACTAGCTAATTCAGATACAAGTGACAGGGAAAATATTGGGTTCAATGACAGATTAAAAGCTGAAAAAGCAAAGTATATAAGTGGTTAGTTTGTGCTGAGCCTCATACTGCTACCATCCTCCTGACTGCAAGCTGTACAGCCTAAAATTAATTTTTCTATATCTGTAATATATACACATTATAACATAATGGAATATAGATGACTGCTGTTTAGAATTACAATCTGGATCAAAGAAGAGTACATTCATTCTTTTAACAGGGAAAATAATATCACCATATGTTCAGATGAAAGATAATGCAGACCACTACAAAGATTATATTCTTTGTCAAGGCAAGAATGGGAAACTGTAATGGATTTTTGTTCAGAGCTGATTTTATAACCTATCACATTTAATGGCATCACAATCACATGACCTGACATTATGTAACAGATTTATCTTAGCACAACTGATTGAACACAGAACCTGCATTTTGCAGTAACAGTCAATGTTTAGACCAAGACAACATTAACTACTCTGTGCAGATTTTAATTTTTCCTGTTTCATTGAAATTAAATGTAGACTTCTTTTCTTCACATTAAAAAGATCTGATTGCTTAGTATGCATATGCTACACACCAAAGTAAGCCTTTAATTAAGGCCATGCTGAAATTGGCACCTGGAACATTGTTATAATTCTAACTGGGATTTTTTTATTATTATTATTTCTTTTTAGTAAATCAGGTCTTTGAATTCATCTATCAGTACCAGCTAATAATTGCCTAATTAGTTAGCCAGTTGCAAGATGAAAAAAAAAAGAAAAAAAAAAAAAAAAAAAAAAAGGTCTAAAAGATAACATGTTCCTCTAAGTTTTCTAAAAACTGATGTCTAGAGAAGAGAGGGGTACTCAGACTGGTGAGGGTGAAGCATGGGCTCAGCCACAGGCAATAAACTTTCCCTGCTGAAACACCTATCAGCTCTTCTTTGCTAGATAGTCAGCCAGTTTGTGGGCAGGTCTAAACCTACCACAGCAAGCAGATCTCTTGTCTAATATGACAGATAAACAACATGTCAAGAAATTGTTATGGCTAGGATATTATTTCTCAGCTAGTTTTAATTCAAGGTTTGCCTAGCCATTACAGAAAATATCTTGTGCGGGACTGCTAAAGATCATTTTTCACTTATCATCAAGCTGAAACTGGGATCAGCTCTAAATTTTAATTAACTGTTTCCATTTTCCCATCTTTCTATGACTGTTTGCATGTCTTTGGGGATTTTTTTTTTCTTTATTGACAAACATCTAGATTTCTGTGGACTGCCGGTAGCCTCCAAGGATCAGCAGTTCCAAAACACTCATTCAGGAACCCTGGGACAGGGAAGGAGGAAAGCTATCAGAAAAGAGGCTTGCTGATGTGGAGAAATATCATAAAATCATAGAAGCATAAAATTATCTATTTCACAAAAATTTTTCAAGATTATCAAGCCAAGCCATCAACCTGACCTACCAAGTCCCATCCCTAAACCATATCCCTTAGTGCCATTTCCACCCATTTAAGTACACCCAGGGTCATGGACTCCACCCCTTCCCTACGCAGCCTGTTCTAATGCTTGATCACATGCACGCACAAACACACCATGAAGAAACCCTTCCCAATAGCCAATCTAATCCTCACCTGATGCAACTTGGGACTGTATCCTCACATCTTATCTCTTGTCAGTTGAGAAAAGAGAATGACACCCTCCTCACTGCAACCTCCTTTCCGGTAGCTATAGACAGCAATAGGGTCTCCCCTCAGCCTATTTTTCTCCAGACTAAGCAGGCCCAGTTCCCTCAGTCACTCCTCATAACTCTAGGTTTCTAGTCCCTTTAGCAGATCTGTTGCTCTACTCTGCACACACTCAAGCAACTCAATATCCTTCTTGCAGTAAGAAGTCCGAACTTGAACACAATATTCAAGGTGCAGTCTCACCGGTGCCACATACAAGGGGACAACCACTTCCCTCGTCCTGCTGGCCACACTACTTCTGATGCAGGCCAGGATGCCGTTGGTCTTCTGGGCCAAATGCTGCTGAGTAGGATATGAAGATCAGAGAACACAAATCAGTGGGAAACCAGACTTTATCCATCCTGATGGAGTTACTGAATTTTCTACCATTGTTTTTCAGATTCAGTTTCGGTTTAGTGAGAAATAGATATTATTTTGCTAAAAACATCTCTCCTTTTTCTTTCTTTTTTTTTTTTTTCCAGAATTTTCTGATGGGATTTTGAACTGGCTGTAGCTCAGCAGACTTTACTGCCACTGACATGTCGCAGAATGTCTCTTTGCATACTTTTTGTGTGCTCACTGTTCTTTTACAGTTCTGTGGCCAAAAATGCTGCATCACTCTGCATATCTTTATTTTGATAATGTAGTAAGCATATACATGTGAGTATTTAAAATTACCATTGGTTTAAAAGGGATGATTTTCCCTACTTCACATTTTCAAGGCAATGCCAAAGCTAAAATTTCATTCTGAATGTTTAAATATTTATGTGCATGATCCATATAGTAGGTTAGACAATGCATCACATTAAGTCCCTATCACTAAAGCATGACATTATTAATATGTGCTGAACATGATGTCTGACAGAGAACATTATTTATACTCAGAAAACCTGAGAGTCATTTCAGAGAGAAAATATTTCTAAGAATGTTGTTATTGACCATGAAAGAATACTGAAATGAAATAAATATATATATCCTTGTGCTGTGAAGTGAGAAAAATCCATTTTGGTGCAAAACAAATCTAGATCTATCACTTCCCTCACATTATTCAACAAAGTACATATCAGTTGAAAATTTTGGTTATTATGAATGTTAACATCAGCTACCAGTAGCCACGTGGATCTAGTAAAGCACTTTTGCTTCTCATGGATGGTCTTCGATTAACATTTACTGCCAGTAATAAACACACCTAAAGCCTTGGAAAGAGCTCCAGACCAGACAAAAGACTGCATTCATGTACATTGGACATAATTCTCCTCATTGCTTAAAAAACTCTATCAGACAACAAATTAAAACAAAACAAAACAAAACAAAATAAAATTTTAAAAAATATCAAAATAAAAAGGAGAAGGACATTGTAAGAGCTGTTCAGGCCACTTGATACTGCATACTATATTTTCTTTCTTTTCTGGCTATGCATGAATAATCTTATGAATTTGGACTTTAGGTATCACAAGTTTTCTTACAAAAGTACAGTTACTCATGAATAATTTGGATTTCGATGTATACATGAAAAAAATTGTTTAACACAAGTTTTTTTGTGTTAAAGCCATCTGTGACTCACAGTATCATCATGTATGATGCAGGATCATTGTATGAAAGCAGTAGAGCATGAAGGACAATGGAAATGGCATATGAAAAGCCACTTCAGGATGCCATGCACAGTTCCTGGAAATGGTAATGATATGGTGTTTGAGGAACAGTAATGTGTTTACAAATCCTGCTGATGCTGGAATCATCTATCTTTTCCATATATCCTATAGTTGTACATGAGGTTTTGGTGCAGTGTAATGGTGTTATTAGTGTGAGATTTTTACTTGGGTATGAGAAAGATGTGAGTCATACAGCTTCTCCAAAAGAGAGCAGATGAAATGTTTTTGCTACACTTATGTGTACTATGTGTATGTGACATGTATCCCAGAAAGAAAAGCTGATCTGAGGTATGGTAGACTGCCCTTAAGTATTATGTTGTACAGTTTTTTCAGTGATGTCTACCCATCAGCTTTTGTAGATGAATTCTGCAGCCCATTAAAATCAAATATAAAACTTAATTATTTCAGCAGCTCCAAATTTTATCCTGTAAGTTCTCAAGCATTGCAGAGGAGAGATATAAACACATCTGAAATCTGAAATAAATTTTCTACACAAAAAGAATAATTTGCATATAAATAAATATTGTCTTCTTTTTTCATAGCCTTTTGTACATGAATTTGAAGAATCCTGTGAGTCTGCATAAATATATTCATGAGAGTTTGACTGCATATTATATAAAGATTCCTCCATTTTGACATAAATCAAATTAATCCTCTTTGAATCTTCACTGAAATGATGATGCTAGGCTAAATAAATCTCTTTGAATTCTCATTAACTGTTAGTACAGCTGATTCTTTGACTGGTTCATTAGCATGCTTGGTGGCGTATGCTCAAAAAGAAAAAAAAAAAAGAAAAGAAAAAAAAAAAAAAGAACCCTACAATTTAATGCAAAATAGAACAAAGCTGTAGATTCTGCCTTTGTCTTGTACACACTGCAAGGTACATGGAGCAACAATCTAACTTAAGCAGAGCATGAAGTTCTTGTGAATTGCTATGCAAAGTGTTTCCTAACTTTGACAAAGGATAAATTAATTAGTCAGCTGTATGTAGATTTTCAACAGTCAAACACAGTTAAGACTACAGAGTAAGAAAAGCTTTAAAATAACCACTGTATAACATTAACAAATAGATATCAGCAAATAAATTCACTACTTTGTAATGGTAAAACATGTTAATTCAGCTTTAATGATTCTTACAAAGAAAAAAAAAAAAAAAAAAATCAGACTTTTATTCCATGAACATCTCAGTGAGATAATTTTACATTACATCTTCCAAGAACTGGAGATTCTTATCCAATTCCCTGTCAGTCATACAGATAGGCTAAAGAAATCTACTAAAGAAAATATGTAGTCTGGATAAAACACTACTATGTCTAATAGCCAGTTATCCACTGAGAAACTATAAAACTTGGATGAAACGTTACTGGGTTTAATAGAACTCAGAAGGGATAAATGCATAAGATTTCAAAGGAAACTGACCAATCATTAACCATTTTCCTTGCTATGCGTCAACATCAGAGCTGCACAAAGCTTTTTTTCATTCAGTTTCCATGATCTAATAGTGCTCCACAGAACAAATTCAGTTCCTTGTCTTGTGGAAAGTGTGGGTGGGATGTCTGAGTGGTCCCTGTTTACATAAAGGCCATGCACAGCCTAGCTTAGTACTCGTGGTTGAATGTGATGGGGTGCACCACATCAGGTACAGCCGCAAGCAACACACTGCCTGACTGGTGTTTCACAAGAGGGTACTGTATTATTTAATCCACCATTAATATGTTCCATGCTAAGCATAATGCCTGCTGTCATATTTCTTGAACTTCACAAGCTAATCAAATAGCTGCTTCTTCTTACATAACTATTACAATGTGATCTTAAAGGATACTTCAGGATGTCTCTTACAACTTCTTATTACTTATGTAACATTCCAGAAAATCACTCCAAAGACATGTCTAGAGTTAAGGGAAGATTTATCAGCTTTATGACTCCCAGTCCAAATGGAGAAAAACTTCTTGTAGTATGTGTATCTTCACTGAAAAGGCGAATCATTAAAATCCACATGGCAGATAAACTTATGTTGTTCCTCTTTATATCTTGTAAAACAGTCACTGCTTATATTATTTTCCTTTTGTGATAACCAGAAAACTCCTTGTACTCCCTGTTCACAGAATGACGTTTCAAGTTATCTACTTTGATAGGGATGGTGTCCAGCTCCACTTCCTTCTGGGTATCCATGTTCTTGTCCAGCTCTCTCTGTCCACTCAGAGCAGTGCTCTTACTTCAAACACTTTTCATGTTAGTTACATTACAAGGTTCAAAGAAAAGCCCAGAATAACTGTATAAAAGCTGTATTTCACAAACTGTTTTGATCCCTATAGATTCTGAAAGTTATCTATAGAGGAATTCACTTTCTTCTTCTCTTTTTTTTTTTTTTTTTATCCTTACCTCGGGGAAATGTGAGGAACAGCAGCCACACCTAAGGGAAGCGCGGGCTGTGTGGAATCAAGCTGTGTGGAAACAGAAAGGAAGCAGTAGATCATCTCAGTGAGAGCAGTATGTCTTGGCGTCTTTCCTTGACACCACCCCCGCTATCCCAGCCTCCTCTGCCCCTCCCACACTCACACATCTAAAAAGCAGATGGAAAATATTCTGCCAGAAGACATTGAAACACAGTGTTAGAAAGTTACTTTCTTAAGGCTGGAGAAAGTGATAGAGAGCTCTGGCAAGCAAATTAAGTTATTCATAGTCAATGGCATTTTGGAAGGAAAAGCAGGAAGGAAATAGAAGTCTGAAAGTTATAGGGATTGTACAAGAACCATCTGGGACACTGGAAGCACATGCACTTCAGCTTGCTACACTTCAGAGAGAAACCCGTGTGGCTAACACTGGGTTAAGGACGCGTTACAGGTCTTCTCAGGTTCTTGTCAGAACTGAGCATACTCTAATTCTGCTATGACATTATGGATATAACAGAGGAAACATTGCAAAATCTGGTTTCTATAAACAGATTTTAGTTTCCCCAATGGCAATGATGCTCAGATCCTGAAGGTCCTTGTTTTGTCCAATTTCATGTTTCCTTGTAAATCTCTGAAAGACTATGAAACACAGCCTCACAAGAACTAAGCTACCCCACAGACAAAATGAAATCTGTCTTTTCTTTATGTGACTCATTAAGAAAACTGCATTACGTATTCTAAAATCATAGGACCACACAATAACCTTATTTGGAAGGGACCCACAAGAATTATCAAGTCCAACTCCTGGCTCCACACAGGACCACTCAAAATCAAGCCATACGTGAACAACTGAGACTGTTCAAATGTTCCTTGGACTCTGTCAGGCTTGGTTTTGTGACCACTTCCCTGGGGAGCCTGTTCCAGTGCCCAACACACTCTTGGTGAAGAACCTTTTCCCAACACTCAGCCTGATCCTCCCCAGTCACAGCTCCAAGCTGTTCCCTCAGGTCCTGTTGCTTAGATCCAGAGCAAAGAGATCAGTGCTGGCCACTTCACTCCCTCTCATGAGGAGGCTCTAAATCATGATGAGGTTGCCCCTCAGTCTCCTCTTCAAGTTGAACAAACCAAATACCCCCAGCCACTCTATAATAATATTTAGAAATTAATGCAGTTCCATCTCCTAAGTCTTGCACAGGAAAAGAAAAGAGAGTTAAAAAGAACTGTGTGTGAGAAAGAACAGGCACAGCAATTAATGTTCTTGTGAACATATTGAGATACCATGGTGATGGGCACAGGAGGTCAGCCTGGAAAGTATATTTTCCTTTCTGTTGTATCTTCTAAGTTTTAGACATATGATGTGGGCAAATATCTATTGCCTTTTCCATTAATAGATCTATTCCACCATGTATTCTACGTGAGTATATAGATGTGTGTAGTACAGAGATCTCTATGCACAGGCAGATATTAGAAAACAGAAATCTGGTGAAAGCATTTTTTCTTTTCTTTCTATCACCAATATTTTGAGTTTGACTCCATTAACAGTAATATTATTAACTTCCAGAATAACATTAGGCTAACACTGTATTTAGAATATACATAACATCAACTCTATATCAAATTCTTCAGAAGCATTTTTTCCTCTTTTCTCAAAACCAGTACATTCTATGGGTTCTTCATTTTCTTGTCCAACCCATGGAAATAAAGTAGCTGACATATTTTGCAGAAATATTCCAAACATTATAATTTTCCCATCATTGCAGTCTCATATTGCAGGAAACTATTTTTTGTTAGATTTTGCAGATAAAACAGCACCTGCCACAGTAATCTAATGACCTGAAGGAATTGTTACACAATGAATCATTTTGGGTTTTATTGTAGAAATCAGTGAAGTACATCAGTATCCTGTGGCACATTAGTCTAATCAACATGCAAATTGTTCAGGCCAGAGATCATGATTCTGGTTATAAATCACTTAGTAAATGTAGGATAAAAATAGAAAAAAATATAATGTAAACAACAATAACCAACATGGAGAACCAGAAAGGAAAGGAGTTATCAGGAAAAAGATAAATACATGTCAGTAGGAATGTGAAGCATGTGTGCGTATGTGAAGATAAACTGTGACTAGATTGCTTGTTTCAACTTTTTTATATATATATTTTTAAGTTTTTGCTTGAGGCACACCAAATTTTTCTCAAGACTGATTGTAATGAAGGTATTCGACATGCATGTATGTGCTACATGGGGTAGCATGGGAAAGCCATCCAAATAATCATTCAAATATAACGTTATATTAAAAAAAATATTAAATAGCTTTTTTTGTTTTCTGCAGTTAGTTTGTACAAATCTTTGCCAAAAGATATAAGCAGACTCTTTAAAAGAAAAACTTCATAAAAATACCTCATTTAGATATAAATTTCCTTTTCTTTATTCTAAAGGATATTCTTTGAGGGAAAAAAAATTAACACAAAAAAATTACTAAGTACCATAAAGATTTCAAGTAAGAACAATTTTGTGATGTGAATGCAATTGGAAAGCAATATGGACTAAGCACCCATCTTTTTGGATGAGTATTTAAAAAATAATACTAACAATAAATGATTTTTCTTAATTTATTACCAAGATATGAAATGCTTGCTTGTCCATTCTATTAAAACAGTTTTAGCACTTATAAACAGACATGTGAATATGTGTCAACAGTGTTCCTGGCAGCCAAAAGGTCCAACCATACCCTGGGTGCATCAAGGATAATATTGCTAGCTGGTCATGAGAAAGGATTTTCCTGCTCTGCTCTGTACTATGTGCAATTTGGTGCACTGCAGTATAAGGACATAAAACTATTAGAGAGAGTCCAAAGGAAGGCTATGAAGAAGTGAAGGGTATATTGGGCAAGACATATGGGAAGCAGCTGAGAATACTTGGTTTGTTCAGCTTAGACAAGGGGAGACTGAGGGGAGACCTCATCACAGCTTTCATCTTGGTTTAATTTTTGGGTGGTCCTGTGTGGAGCCAGGAGTTAGAAACAATGATCCCTGTGGGTTCCTTTCAACTCATAATATTCTAGGATTCTATGAGTATATCTACAAAGCATGGGATCAACCTCACTGGGCAGAGCAGCCTCATGTCCTGCATATAGTGTAGCTCTGTCAGCGTAGCATTATGGGCAAGCCTCTGATGGCTTTTTCTGCCAGAACAAGAATTCTGGAGCAGCCCTGGAAATCCTCACTTTGTTGTAAACACATATGGTAGAGTGGATCTCTAGCATACAGAAGAGTGACCATGTCAGGTCAGTCTGAAGGCCAGACTGTGCCTCAAGGGAAACATTTTACCAAGTTCAAATCAGAGGAATTGATTCCTCTTCAGTCAAAATGTGCCCTTTGAGGAAAGAGCTGGCAGATGAAATGGAACTGAGACCACAGCAGGGCCTGATACTAGATGCAGAATCATGTTGTTACTGCTTCTTTTGTTAAAGTTACAGGTATCCTGCACAATATTTTCTTTTGGTGTTTGGATATATTGCTGTTGTTATTGTGGCTTAGTGCCAGCAGCAGGGTTTGGGCTTCCCCTATCTGGGCACACAGGGTGAAATCATGGTCTTGGTGAAGCTGGTAGGGATTTCTGTCATCAAAATGTGTTGGACTCAGCAGCTACCTGTCAAGAGACTGTAAATCATCTGTAGCTAAGGCTAACACTGGCAAGCAGAAAGTAATCATATGGAGACAGTGCTGAAGGCAACGATCTTGAATCCCAGAACACCATTGCAAAAATGGATCTAAAAACACTTCTGTCATGTGTAGTGCTGAGATTCATATGGGCACAACATTCAAATACCATCTCTTTACTTCTCCAGGTTATTGCATATAAATTTATAATTTGATGTAGTTATGTAGTTGATTTTCTTAGATAGATACATAGATAGATAGATAGAGAGATAGATAGATCAATCTTTAAATATTTCCTCTTGCATATCATGAAAAAAATATTATGAGTTCTCATTTTGGATTTGGTTCGTCACTAATGCCTAAATTTAACAGTGCTTAACGCCCTCTATGGATAAAATTCAGAATCACAAAATAATCCAGGCTGGAAGGGACCTCAGAAGGCCTCTAGTGCAACCTCTTGCTTAGAGCAGCGTCACCTCAGGGTCACACCAAGCTGTTCTGGGCTTCATTCAGGTTGTTGAAACCTCCCATGAATGCAGAGCTGCTCTGGGCCTTTGTTCCACTACTTGACTGTCTTCCTCGGGAAACAGCTCCTCCTTAATATCACAACTGAAGCTCTCCCATTCAGGTTACTCCCCTTGTCTTTCTGCTATACATCACTGTAAAGAGTTTGGCTCTTTAATGGCCTCCTTGTGGGCACCAGAGGGATGCTGTCTTTTCACTTTTGGTGCACTCTTCTCCAGGCTAACCAAACCCCACTCCCTCAGCTTTTCCTCTGCTGTTTGATGTTGCTGTTGTTTGTTATTAGTGTTGTTATTTTGTTTTGTTTTGTTTTGTTTTGTTTTTGAGTGAACTAACATTTTTGAGACTTCTACTGTCTTGTAAATGGGGCTGAAAATGACCAATGTGTTCAGAAGTCATTAAAGGGAACTGATGAACAAACAGATGATGAACACAGACAGACCTTTTCATCTAATTTTGAGGTAGAAAGAGGGAATAAAATAGATCTTCTCTGGCTAACATTGAAAAGCTGTTCAAAATGGATGAATCACATCAGATCTGAAGCTTCTAAAAATTCTGGGCAGTGCTTAAGCAGTACTGTGCAGAGAGAAATAAAGCAAAACAGCATGTCAAAATGCAGCTATAGGAATTTAATCTGCTCAACCCTGAAGCAGTCATTTTGATAAAAGTCCAACTAAAAGAGTTTTCATGGAATCTAACTTCAACCCAGTGAGGCTAATCACCTCTGTAGCCAGGGGAAAGAACTAGAATCCTGTGATGCTCCTGCATGCTCTACTGCCTTTGCCCTGGCTATAGAGACAGTCTGGAGACATGAGCCTGAGTGGGCTAACTCAGCCTTTATGAATGCCCTACAAAAACTTGACTACACAATCAAGATATTAGGTAAGCAGCATCCACCAATGGCAGTTCTTCCTGGCAGTCCAGTGGGCTGAAAATCATCCACAGCAGAAGTTTAGCTTCAGCACAGCTAATTCCTTTTACAAGTTGAAGATGAGTTAGAATGCTTGCAACTGCCCCACTTTTTCCCATCTCAAACATATGTGAGGTGGATTGCGGGTAGAAGAAGCTGTATTGCAGGTATCTCCTCCCACATGCAGCTATTTGGAGGAGGCGGTGGAGGGAGAACAGACACCATTTTGAGATGGTTAAGCGAGCCAAGGGGGCTAAAAGCAGATTGCCCAAACCTGCTGTACTGAAAGACAGGCAACAGTATAGGCAAATGAGGTAGTGTCTGTGTAGCACCTGAGAAATCCCTGGTTCCTTTTCAGATGTACTCTTTTTTTCATAGTATTCTACTTCATATACAGGCTTTGACAGCACAGGCAAAATAACATGATGTCAAATAAAAACTAAATGGACTTGCAGCAGCACCAGCAGCAGGTCTTTCATCACTGTCAGTGTATAAAACATACTTTAATGAGTTCAGACATGCCTTGGCTTTGCTACAGCAATATTGACTGAGCCTCTCTTTTAATTAAATAAATGCAAAACACAGAGAGAATTAGCTTCATGTAAACCCTTGAACAAACATGAAAAAATCCTCCTACCTTAACCGCTGGAATCACACTGATAAGCTCACTGTTCCTTTCTTATAAAACAAACAGTGCATATTCATTCTTTATTTAATGGGGAAAAAAAAAAATCACATGACACCTTTACCTTCATGCTAACAATACAGTTGACACACTTTACTCACAGGCTTTGACATTTAGTTCCCTTTTCGTAGCTGTATTTGGAAGACTTGTGCATATTCATAACTAGCTAGGCAGATGCATAAGTAGAGAGGTAGAGAGAGATTGACAGCAGAAGAGGTGAGGCAGAGGATTTCCATTATTTACAGTGGAAAGGAACATTAACCATCACAAATGTAGATACACCATTCACACATGTACATCTGAGAATGAAGGGAGCACAGTAGGTTTGATTCAGACACGTTTCTGTTCTTTAAGTGTTTCCTTTCAAATGGGTCACTTAATACTGGTTATATACCTAAAACACTCATTTGATATTTACCTATTTTCTTATCTTGAAGCTTGAAGCACATTTGGATTTTTGCATGGCAGCGTTAGTGCAACACCCATCAGTTGAATCAGTCCATAGCTGTGTAGGTCTTTGCTGGTTCATTTATGTATTCTGCTCTTCCTGAGTTGCTTAGTTGTGTGACGTCAACTCCCTGGAGGCTAGCAATGTCATTATCATTACCAGACAAACACAGTTAGGCAATTTTTTCTGATGGGAGTGCAGATATTGACCTGAACTAATGTATTCTTATTTCCCAGAGAGATGCTGATTGTAGCAATATGACATAGTAGGGTTTGCTAATATTCATCTAAAGGCTGTGTTCTTTTTTAGCAGAGAAAAGCTTTTGCATTCACATTTGATTTCATCACTTGACATGTCTCTACTCTACTTGTTAGACTAGAGACTCTTTGGCTTTTTTAAGACAAGTACAAGGTCTTAGTCTGTGTGTGCACCTGTGAAATATCTTTGGCAACCTCTAATTTGCACATTTTCTGACCCTGCAGAGAAAATTACCAAGACTATTCAATAGGTTTTCTTTCTTCAGGACATTCAATGAAGAAATTCCTTCAGGGAAAGGAGACTTGTAACAGTGATCACATCTGATGTACCTTGTGACAACAAGCTATATGTATCTTGCTGTGTTTTTTCTTTGCTGACTGCTAGCAATGCTTTTGGAGTGAAAAGTCATTGCCTTAAAGAGATTACAATTTGCACATTCTATTGCAATATCCTTGAAAAGCAGATATATGCTGTACATATAACTGTTACATAAACAGATTGTGGAAATATACAAGTTTAATAACCCTTCTGGAACATTCTGTAATTATTATAACAAATATATATATATATATGCCAGAAGTACAACTCCAACTTATGAATATATGACAAACATGTTTTCAGTAGAAAACTGGTTAATAAATACTGTAGTGTAACTGTTTAATGATATAGTCTGGGATTTTGTGTAATATATTCAAATCTAAACTTTGGTACATAAATGCAAATCACTACATGCAAACTGCAATAAATCTGATTTATGCTGAAGTCAGAATCATATAACACTCCCTCCAGATGTTAAGAAAGCAAAGCTAGCCAGCCCTGAAAAGGCAATCAGGCTTCACTAAGACATGTAGCTTAGACAGTGCTATCATACTCTACTAGCTGTGGTGGAAAAATAACTATGGAGACTGCTCAGCTGAGAAATCCAGACAAGCAGCCATTGCCATCAGTGGAAAACACAAGTTTCCAAACACTGATAAACTTGTTATGATTCCATGACAGCCTTCCATAGCAAAACCTTTTAGTTGTAATATCATGCTCTCTATTTGCAGTGGGAAACCCTAAAAAAGAAAAGTTTCTTTTAAGAAAGCTCAAACCATTTTATTCCTATTTCAATCATTACCAAGCTGTATAAGCATATAGAGGATGTAGTCTGAAAGTAAGCAATACAGGCAGAAGACAATTAAAAATAAAGTATCTGTAAGTAATATATTGGCTCAAGTCACCAAGCTCCATTTCTTTTGTTGAAATATTGTGTCATGAAAGGTACATGTAAAGTACATTTTCAAAGGAAAGGATACTGGTTTTGGTTTCCTTTGTCTAGAAAATTGCAGCAGTAAAGCTGTAAATCAGTGGATGACCTAATCCACAGGATACGCAACCTCAAATGTATTTTCACTCTAGGCAATAAAAATCATGAAGCCATGTCCACTTGTGGCTTCATCTGAATGTTTTTTTCTGCCCAAAGGCAACAAGAAAAAACATTTGCAAACCCTGTCTTAAAGAAAAAGCAGATGGACAACCACTACCTTACTAAGTAAAGCCAATTTGCTATTGCTGTTGTACTTGTACTTCAGAGACCCAATCTCATTTTTTCACACAAGGTTTCTTAATAAAAAGGTATAATTTCTTCTTCGTTGTTCTTCTCAAGGGATTTGAAGATTTTTTATTTTTCTTATCAAGTTTTTATTCAACTTAACAAAAAGGCTCTTTTATGTAGAAAAGGAGACTTTTTTTTTTTAACTGTTAAAGTAATGCCTGATGCAATAAGCACATACAAGTTATAATAGGTTCACATCTCAAAATTAATGTATTCAAATCACGTGGACTGGTATGTTCAATAATCAAACCTATGATCAGAACATTACTCCAATTTTGGACTTTTTTTTTTTTTTTTGATTTACAGTCATGATATTTCATGTAACCTGCATACTGTACAAATCCAGCTTCTTGAACAATTGTCTTAGAATACTCCTGTGAAGTTTAGTAGAGCATTTTGTGCTACTGTATTTCATAGCCCTTCCCCTTACATTTTCCCAGATATAAAAACTGTACTTATTGTAATCAACGATGATGACTATGTAGCCATCATGACAACAGCACTGAATCTTCAGTCTATTTATCAGCCTCATGAAGGTTTAACTTGACATTTGGAACTAAGAAAGGTTTTACCAAGTGCCTATTTTTTTTATTTTTCCTTTGTAGTTAATACAGAAACCATAATTAATGATTATGTAGCTGAGCCTCTGTAGCATCTTACAATTGATCCTCTATTACACTGGCAAAATAAGAGGATAATGTCGCCAGCATTTACAGGCTTGGCAGTAAAATACTTGGCACTTCATCCCAGTTGGGCTTCATTTGAAAGAATTTGCTAAAATGGCCTTGTTTAGGGCATAAGCTGGTAGAGTGATTTGGTTCAATTAAAACAAATTCACACTCTTTTCTTTGTTTTTCTTTTTTGCTTTTTGCTTTGTTTTGTTTGTTCATTTGTTGTTGTTTTGTTGTTTTGTTTTGGTGTATGTGTGTGTGTGTTTTTTTGTTTTTTTTTTTTAATATAGTTAAATATAATTATATTGCTCCTTTTTTTTGCTCCCATATTTTAGGAAATTCCACAGGCTAATATGTTTATATACCTAAAGAAAAATGCAACAATGTTATATATGATGTAACGAGGATCCCCATCCCAGTAAGCAGTAGGAGTAAATTGTCATTGAGGAAAACAAAAACAAAAACAAAAACAAAAACACTTTTTTTTGCTATGAAACTGGTGCGCAGGTAAGGTTTTTCTTGGAGTAGAATAATAAAAGAAGATGTCAGTATTTCACTGTTTCCCTAGGGGTAGTTTTTCAATAATTTTCAACCTAAGATTAACAAATATATTTATGTGTATACTGACACAGTAAACCCTGCTAGTTGACTATTTACGCAGAATTGCAGTCTCCCTAAATATACCGTGACTTGAGTTAAACCACCATAAATCATGCAATAAAAAGTGAAGCAACTGTTAACTTGCACTTTTGAAATCTATGCATGCTGATGCAGATCTCACTTTGCTTCCCTGAAGATGGAAATCATCACCAAAATCTGTAGTTTGGGAGTTGCAAAACTTCTAGGAGTGTTCTGTTGGAGTGGCAGAGCCTTTCTTGAGTTCATCCATTATGTCTCAAAACCCTTCAGATCTGTGGACCCCAGCTGAAAATAACAGTTTGAGGTGCACAAACTTAAATGAATGTAGCTGTATGATACAAGGATTCACAGAAACATTTTTGCAGGGCTGGTGCTATGATATGAGGAAACAGGGATATAGCTACAGAATCTTTTTACAGCCTGTAGATTACTGTCCAGGTGCTGGCTGGATGTGAACCAGCTGTTTTCCAAAAGCAATATCTGTGCTTTCTGCTGGAATCAAGGAAACCAAATCCTTTGTGGGAAATTTTGGTGCTCTGTGGACACTGCTACCTGCTGTGTGGGCTTTTCTTTAGGGCTGGCTGTAAGTTTGATCCACAGGGATGACCAGGACTCTTGTGGCATATGCCATGCTCCGTATGCCATGTTAAAAGGGGAAAGCAAGGCTGCAGAAGACAGTCGGTAGGAAGGAAGAAAGTGTGTGGCTGATGGCAAGTTGACTGGGGACATTTGATGTAACCTTTGAACTGGCTGGGAAAAAATGGTCCTTGGTTTGCAGTTCTTGGAGAAGCTGAGTGATCCAAGTGCAGAGAAAGCAGAGGATTTGCTGTTCAGGACAATTCACATGGAGGTTGTGCCTCAGCAAGGGAAATGTTGTGACCCTATTTAGATGTGGACATGCGCTTTTCTTCCTACCGGAGCAAATACAAATATTTTATGGGCTGTGTGTCTCACAGTGTGAGGAGCAAAGCTGTGGCTATGTTAGCATGCAGACTGCAGCACTTCTAAGTGCTTCAAGACTTTTATGTGCACTTTCTGGAAGAGTATGAGCAATCCCTCTGCAACAGTAAGTCAGTGCCAATGAAGCCTTGGGGCACTTAATTTCCTCTTATTTATAGACAAAACATTTTTGACATGTACTGTTTATCCATCTCTGCTGCTTCTGGTTCCCTACTCATGTTTTCAACATGAGATCTGAGTTAATACTTTGTGTATTAGCTCAGATCTACTCGCTGACCACCTCTGCACAACTTCCAGCTGCTTCTGCTTCATTCCTTTCCCCATCTGTGCCCTTTACAGATGAACAAACATCAACATGGCAGCTACGAATGAAAAAGCAGGAAGAGAGGAAGCAACACCAGAAGAAAGACAATGGAAATCTTTTATAAGGGTGAAAGAAATACAGTGAGCAAGTCTGGGGAATCATGAAAGAAAATGGTGGCCTCTGATACAGGATTAGGAAAACCCTAACCAAACAAAGGTAGATGTATATTAGTTATTAGGAAGAAATTATTTGCTATAAGATTAGTGAGGCACTGGGACAGGTTGCCCGAAGAAGCTGTGGATGCCCCCTTCCTGGATGGGTTCAAGGCCAGGTTGGCTGGGGCTTCGAGCAGCCTGATCTGATGGAATGTGTCCTTGTCCATTACAGGGGAGCAGCAGATCTAAGTGATCTTTAAGGTTGCTTCCAACCATTCTATGTGATTTAATTATATTGTATGATTATTATATGATTCTTATAATATAATTATTATGATTAATATGATTATTATATCATTATATGATTCTAATTTCCTAACTTATACTATCAACTATGTGGGGAAAAGAGACTTGGAATGGCTTGTTTCAAAACATATGTTTAAGACAGCTGTCAATTCTTAGTTCATTTTTAATTATTGGTTTGTTGCAAAAAAATTATATAGAAGATTGGTGGATTTTGCCAAGGCTGTGAGAACCAGCTGAACAGGAGTTCAGCAAATTTTGAATGTGAACCAGTGAATTTGGAATTTCAGCTCAGTCTTAAAATATTGCTAAAGAATCACAGAGGAATCCAAAAGCAAGAGGTCAGGTAACCTCACTGTTTGGAATAAAAATTTCTACTTGATGTTGAAATGGCAACAATTTCTGCTAGACTTTAGCATGCAGGATGGATTGTTTTTCCTTTAGGGTATAAAATTATGTACTGGGAAAGTCAATACCCACTCTGAGTAAATCAAACACAATATTTAGAGCTGTGTAACACTTTGACCAGCTCTAATTTAGACACATGAAATTTTCAGTTAGTGATTCTGATTTCTGTATTATTGTGTTGGCTTTGGTACATTATGATATTGTCAATTGAAGTTATAAATGAGTTATAAAAGAGTTTCTGCTTCCTAAGAAACTCAGATATTCAATATTGTATCATAAACTTAAGAAAGAATGCAAAAAAAAAATCAAATTTTGTTCAAAGAATCATTTATTCTTTTTCCTTGGTTTATGATTAATCATAATATTTTGTCTCACAGCAGATTTTTTTTTTATCTGCAATTTTTACAGGTTAATCTGTTCTGAGTATAATATAGACACTATTTCGAGGAAGAAAATGGGTTAAGTTCCCTCCAACTTCATCTTTTGTATGATTCTATAGATTTTTTTACATTCAATAGCTATTTTGTACTGAAAAAAAAAAAAAAAAAAAGGAAATATCAGAGACCTGGAAAGATAATATTTTGAAGGTATAAAATGTTTTTCCTACAAATGCCCTTCTACCTTCTCACCAGGTTCTAGTGAAATCAGCAAATTCATCCAACCATTTTTGCTTTCATTAGAATTATATTTACCAATAGGAAGATAACACCATGAATAAACACATATACTTTTAACCATAGCATTTCTAATTTATCCCAGTCTAAGTAATCTGAGAAGCTAGAACTTACAGCTCAGGAATTGCAATTCTTCATAAAAATTTATGCTATCTTTTAATATTCATACCTCTTTTTCACACCGCATTTTTTCCTGCCCTTAGCACACCTGGCAGGTAAGGCAGCTGCATGTGTGTGCAGCAACTAACACTCATGAACAAATCCTCATTTCAGGACTTCTGCATCTACTGACTTCACTAGAAGCAAAATCAGATGCTTCTGTTAGCATTTCATACAAAATGTCAGCTTTATATTATGTATGCATTGTTTGATCTAAATGCAACTCCTATCATATTTACCTCACTAGAATAGGGGTTAACTAAGAGCTAGCAGTACAATAAATCACAGTGTGAAAAATAGTTTCAAAAAATATGAACCAGATTTATGAATATATGTGTATATATTGTTAAGCACCTTGTTAAAAAACAGGAACCAACATGAACATGAATAGAGAAACTCCAAAAATTAGAAGCTTATGCTAATCTAAAAATCAGTTGAGTGTGTCATATAAATGATTTTGTAAATATCTCATTCTGGTTTTCTTGCCACATTTGTGCAACACAGAGATTTAGTATTTATAAAGACTATTTTCTTAACACTGAGATTAATTTGGTTCCTGTTTGGGTGAAAGTTCAGCTCAGTGTTTATCTTACTCAAAATGCCTCACTCGTATCCTGATAAACAAATTAAAATGATTGTGCATGAAACAAATCTCTGCTGCAAGGAATAAATAATAAAAAAGAGAGAGATTGCCCAGCATTTGCAGAATCTCTAAGCTTATAATTTATCTGAATGACACAGAGAGTGAGCAAATTCATGACAGATTCAAAAGAAAGCTGAATGTGTTTCAGAGTATGGTTGATGTGTACATTGCTGATGAGGAGACCTCAGGTCAAATTGATCTACAACACATACTTGTTCCCTGACAAATCTTAAATGGAAGACTGGGAAAGAAATTATCTCTCTGAAGAGGTTCAACAGAAGTGTCCAATGAATTTAAATTTAAATTAAAAAAAAAAAAAAAGGAAAAACTAATATTGAAGATTAAGTGATAAACCCACATTGCCTTTCAATTTCTAGTGCATATAAGCTTGCAATCGGTTTAATGGAAGGATATTCTGGCAGACATGGAATTATGCCAGAATGGGGTCTGTGACATTATGTGAAATATCTGTGCTGAAATTTTCCTTTGTCTTATTTTATCAGAATTAAACCAAACTAAAATTACCCTACGTCTGAATCACCAGCACTCTTTTTTGGTGTCATGTTGAGGTACAGATTTACAAACATGTCAAACTGGACTGGCACAACACTAAATGAAGCCTTGGGACTCCACAAATGTAATATCCAAATTACTGCTAATCAAGGTACAAGTAAAGGGAAAGCTTCTTCTTACCCATTTAGGGTTCAGAGAGCAGAAGCACTCCAGAGTTATTTTTTTCAAGGTATTTATGTTTCAGAGAATAAGGTAAGATAGATACTTTCCATTACAATTTTAGTAACCAGAAGAATTGAAACCTCCAATCCCAAATTAGATGGCAGCATTCTTTGTTCCCCTCCTCCTATCACCTAAACTTTAAAGTATGTAAACTTCATTGGATACAACCTTATTAAGATTTAATTCATTTACCTATGCTTTCTGCATAAGCCCCTTGTGTTTAGGCCAACTAGCATGCAACCTACAACTGCTGAAGATCCCACTCCAGCACAGGTTCTCAACACAGTCCCAAAGCAATGAGAGCATACTTTTCTTTGCAGTTGCAGGCAGAAGTGAGTGTTTTTCAGTGCCATAACTGTTGAGAAACTCAGCCCTAAATTCCGCTGGCTCTGCAACTTGAGTCCAGTCACCATCCAAGAGACTAGCATAGACATGACAGGATGAGCAGCCTAGGGACATGCTCCTCTTCCTGTTTTTTCCTCATGGAAAAAAAAAAAAAAAAAAAAAAAAAAAAAAAAAAAAAAGAAAAAACTTGAAAAATATTGCTTACAGAAGAGAATATCCAGAAACAGATTTCAGTGATTGGTGGTTTTTGGGAATCCTGGGCAGTGAGTCTCAATACTCACACTCTTATTAATCGGTGGTCTAAAAACCCCTGTCTTCACAGCATGAGCTCGTACTATAAATGTGCTTTTCAACTTGAATACCTTATCCTCAGCACCCAAAACTATTTTCTCACATACTTGTTTTCTCTTGGTTGCAATATCTTGCATTTATTTGTACAGAACAGCTTAGCTTCCCTACAGCTTAAGGTCCAGCCTTGCCCAAGCTTCTTGTAGGATGATGCTTTCAGCATTTTCTAGGGAGAAGAAAGATGAAGGTGAAAAAGTGACTGGGCACATTAACCAAGCCAGTACAAGGAGTTTGCTACCAGGTACAACTTTGACAGTGAACTTTGCTTAGATCTTTAAAGGTAAAGCTAGATAAATCTCTTTCATGGGAAAAAATAAACTTGGATGTGGATTCAGAGTTCAATATTTCAGATATTTCCCTTAAACTTTCATAAGTTAATTCTAGACACTGATAGATTATTTCTTGCAAAGCAAACAGAACTGGCTAGGTCTCCCATGAAATCTGCAAAGATTCCATCAAGGCTGGGGATCCTTTAAAGGCAATGCTAGGGCCAACACTTGAAATATAAGCAATATCCTAACTCAGTTAGGCATCTGTGTCATCTAGTGAATCTCTTTCAGGATTTCTGTCAAAAGATTTGAAATACAGTGTTTACACTACTCAGGTGTTTTGCAGTCCCCACTAGGCACATCTTTCAGCACCAAAGACATCTGTTTAACTCTGATCAATGATCCGTATCAGAGGTTGAAAACTTTGTTCATGTCCAGATCTAGTGAAATAGCATGAAGATTGAAATAGCTCTTATTAAGTCCCAGTAAGATTCACTAAGCAAGATTCACCTGTTTGCTGTTTTTATCGTGCTGAAAACACAAAGTATCTCATCAGCCAGAAAAAAAAAAAAAAAAAAAAAAAAAAAAAAAAAAGAATCACCATAGAAATAAGCATAGCATCTATAGCATCTGGCAATGCTGACTCTCTGCTGTGCTTTTATACTACCCTGCAGCTAGCATTAGCTTGGAAAGGATGGACTCTCTTTCCAGAAATCTCTGCTCAGCTGTTGCATCTGCCCACTAGCAGTTACCTTAATTTAAAGAAGCATTCAAGGTTTTGAGATTGTCTTATTTTTCCCTTTGAACATAACAGTTATCTGAGAGAAGACCAAAGGCACTATAAGAGGGACAAATGACATAAATGCAATGCAGCAGCTTGCTCTATGTGGGCAATGCAGTATTCTCTCAGGGTACCTATGGTTTAAACTGATGGCTGTTTCATGCCATAAGGTGGCATAAAAAGGAAGAGATGGATCCCCTAGGAGCTGTAAACACTTATGCCTGTGAGTTTGAAGAGTCTGAACTGTCTGTCAATGTTTGTGTCAATAAGGCAGGTCTCTGAAAAATCTACTCAAACTGAACTTCAAGGAGATGGGAACAGGACCACATAAACATTTAAATTAAGGTAACCAGAAATATCTTATGCTTCTTTTCTCACCTCTTTACATCAAAACTTTTTTTAACTGAAAAGGGAAATTTATCCCAAGTCAGTAAAAATACAGAGGTACGTCATGACTCTGACCTTATTTTACCTTTGCTAGTTCTAGAATTTTGTGTTTTACCCAGCGGGTCTCTTGCAGAGCTTTGAGTTTGGTTGGTTATACGTTTTTGTTTGTTTGTTTGCTTGTTTTTCTTTAATGACAAGTTTTACCTCAGCCTTCTTTTCTATCACCTGAGGGTTTGCTGTTTCAATAATTTCTCTCATTTTGCAGGTTGCAGGTTCAACAGTGCAGGAACGATCTCATAAAATTTAAGGATACTAGTTCACCTGCTTAACTGGAGCATGAATTTTAGAGAAATAATAAAGTTACAACAGATATTTAAGAGATGAATAATAAAAAATGTCCTTTCATCTGTGTACTTAATTAGCTGCTTTTCTCATTATTGCAAAGATCAGTACCCAGGAAGGGAGGATCGTTTAGGTCTCAGAAGGTTAACTCCACACTGGAGGATTAGACGGGACCCAAACTGTGATGCTTAGTGTTCTCATTTCCAGGACAGTGATGACATCCAGGACTCACCTCATGTTGCTTAGGAGCGAGGTGAAATATTCATGGTGCTGAAAGCTCTGAGTTAATCCCTTCCCACCCACCCTCCCCCCCCCCAAAATAAATAAATAAATAAATAAATAAATAAATGTAATAAATGATAAATTCTTTCTTTCTTTCTGTGTTATCAGTGGTGAGTATATTGCTTTGTCATACAACTGCCACAAAGGCTAATCCTCCACACTTGCAAAATCTTCTTATTCTAACTGCCACGACCCTGCTGAAGCCAGGGCTTATGTCCCTAAAAATAGGATCAGGATTACTTAGGTTGCAGTCCACTGAAGTAGTTTAAAAGGTTTTCAGACGTGGAGTGATGAGAGGAAAAAAATGTTATTCTAAACTCTTAGAGTCCAAAATTAACATTTTAATCAACTTTAATTAAAGGCTTCATATATTGCCAGTACAAACACTTCCAGCATGAATGGATGCCTACCCCCTTATGAAAATGAAATAGCCAATAAGGCACGTATTAAATTCCTTACCTCACACATTTCATATCTGTCTCACAACTTCCTAACTTTAGTCTATTGAATTGACTTCAACCTTACAGCAGCTCAACAGGGACTTTAAGGAGGATTTAGACACTTGCAGCCATAATTGCAGTCCTGACAATCCCTACTCAACTATGGCCTAACACAGGGCCTTTGGGGAAAAATCAGGCTGTGGTGAACTCAAGTGTAGCCAAAGCTAAAGGTTAACCTTCTTTCTGGGCAGGTAGTCAGGAATTTGGATCTCTGGTGAATTTAGAGGGAAAATAATAGGTAACAAACGGGCAGAAGTGAGACCAAAGTTTCAATAGAAGGTATCTATACATGAAAACATAGCAATAAAGCCTATACAGTGTTTTCTAGCACATGGAAATATTTCAGCATTTAAGACATGTTGCTGAGCATAACTTAATCTTGAGAAATAATGGAGGAAGAGAATAAAATCTGTGCAAGTCTAGGACACCCTCAGTCTTGGCACATCTCTGAAACTCATGTCTAAGCCCTGTAGGTTCAGAAACTGGTCCTTCGACTTAAGACCTGTCCTCTGTTTAATATTCCTCTACATAATACAAAATCTATACTGGGAAGCTTGGTTGGAGCATTTCCAGAACAATTTAATGGGAACCACCTCCTTCTAAAACAATGTGGGAGGTGTTCTTTCCTGCACAAAATGCAGGACAGCAAATATCTCTTTGTCTATCATATTTGGAGATTTTCACTTAGAAAGTAAGACATCTATTTCAATGTAATTCTTTTGTTGTTGTTGTTGTTTTGTTTTTACTCCATTACATTCTTATCCCTTACGCCACAGCATGAGTTGCATTATTTGATAAATATCCCAATGTGAAATAATGTTACCTCTTTTATATTCGGCCGTTGATTCAGGGCTCTTGAGGGCCTCAAGCTGAAGGAAAAGAGACAAAAATAAGTAGTACTTCTCAGTCTTCTTTTTTGTTTGCTTTGGTCAAGCACCAGTGTAGACTTTGTCCAAGAGAAGACTTTGGTGGCAGATTGTACTGGATGGGGATACCTGTACTGAGTGAAAAGTTGAAAGTAGGTTTGTTTAGGGAAATTTTTCCCACTTGCTGAGAAGTGTGAAGGCACTGTGCTCTAACCATAACCTGGAGTTTTATTGTTCTTTGCAAATGTGTTTTATCAACTGAAGTAGTTGCTAAACCTGATCTCCCTTTAATGATTCCCTCCAGCATGATGAACTCCAGCTCTTCCACAGCCAATGTGCCCACCTTCACCTTCACTGTGCTGTTTTTCAACCATGTTCACATAGTCTGACTCCCACCATAACTGACAGAGCAGTTGGGGAAGTCTCAGTCACAGTGGACTGGAAAATATAACCCATGGATTGGCAACCAGGCAGGAATTCTCAAGTGAAAGCTCAGTAGGCATTGAGATATAAATAGTGCCATGCTTCTGTCCAGATCAGGTCATCTTTGGGAACCCTATACTTGAACAGTTGAACAAACACATAGATTTGGTTTCTACAGCTTTCTGTGCCTGGTTACTGCCAGGAGCACTGCCTATATAGTGAATTCATATGTAGTGTACCAGTGAGGAAGATAACATGTCTACAGAAGTGATATAAGGCAATGCTGCAAATAGCAAATGTTAATTATAAGAGAAAAATAAATAAATAAATAAAGGTACATAATTTAACTAATTCCAGCTACTGTCTTCATTCAAGTAGATATTTATAATTATTATAATCATCATTAATTTCCTTATTAGATAGCAGTAAAGAACCAATGCCAAATTCTAATAAATTAATATTATATGATCGACAATATTTGCCTTCATAAGCCTTCATATTTGGTTAAACATACACATTTATATATACACAATTAACAACAAAAACATGTTAAGCAGGTAGCAATTGAAAAGTAAAATATAATTCTATTACATTTCTATTGAGGAAACATATTTTCAGCACAACTAAAAACTCTGTAAGATGTAAAAAACAGATTTTTTCTTTTTTTTTTCTTTTTTTTTTTTTTTCCATAAACTTAGTGAATATTTTAGATTTTAGATTTTAATGTTTAGTTGTCTTGTTAAAGAAACATGCTTCATCTATTTCCTATTCCAGATATCTCACATGGATTTCTTCCTGTCTTCACCAAGAATATTATGTTGATTTGACTACATACAAAAGTCCTTGACTAATAATATTTATGACACATTTTGTTGCTACAGGAAGCACCTAAGGTCTTGTTGCTTTCTCAGTGTGGTCTTTTATTTTTATCATTTAATTTTGTTCTCAATTGTGCCATCCAAGATAAATATTCTGGGATCTGTTGATATCATGGTAATTTATGACATTGCAGAATGACAAATCATGATTTCAAATGCAATGGCTGGGTGCCCACAATTTAAGCTTAGTTTTTCACTTCAAAAGTTGCCTTCAAGGATCTGATAACAGATTGGTGTTTCCATCTGGACAAACCTCCCAAGCTGGAGATGCAGTTCCTTCAATGTTCTGCATGGACTATCTAGAGACCATACTTAAGACATTTGGTACAGAAATCTCCCTTTTATCTAATAAGCCATCACTATATTTTTCTTCTGTCTAGTAGCCTTCTATTTCAATTACTCACTTTTTTTCTCATCAGCAAATTATATTGTTTCTACAATTCTGACAAAGGTACTAAATAACCTTTCATTGCATAAACAGTGACACAGTTCCAGATGCATACAAAAGGGTACATACACAAACATACAAATGTACATCCACTTTCAGAGACTCTTAAGTGCTTTATAAATAGAGGTCATGGACCTGCCACTGGATCCACAGAATCACAGAATCATCTACTTGGAGGAGACCTCTAAGATCTCCTAGTCCAACCTCTGACCTAACACTAACAAGTCCTCCACTAAACCATGTCTCTAATCTCTACATCTAAACGTCTTTTAAAGACCTCCAGGGATGGTGACTCCACCACTTCCCTGGGCAGCCTATTCCAATGCCTAATAACCCTTTCAGTAAAGAAGTTCTTCCTAATATCCGACCTAAACCTCCCCTGGCGCAACTTCAGCCCATTCCCCCTCGTCCTGTCACCAGGCATGTGGGAGAACAGACCAACCCCCGCCTCACTACAGCCTCCTTTAAGGTACCTGTAGAGAGCGATAAGATCACCCCTGAACCTCCTCTTTTCCAGGCTGAACAAACCCAGCTCCCTCAGCCGCTCCTCATACTTGTTCTCCAGACCCTTCAACAGCTTTGTTGCCCTTCTCTGGACTTGCTCGAGCACCTTGATGTCCTTCTTGTAGCAAGAGGCCCAAAACTGAATGCAGTACTTGAGGTGCAGCCTCAATGTAGGGGACAATTACTTCCCTAGCCCTGCTGGCCACACTGCTTCTTATGCAAGCCAGGATGCTGTTGGCCTTCTTGGCCACCTGAGCACACTGCTGGCTCATATTCAGCCGACTATCAACCAATATTCCCAGGTCCTTCTCTGCCTGGCAGCTTTCCAACCACTCATCTCCCAGCCTGTAGCTCTGCTTGGGGTCATTGTGCCCCAGGTGCAGGACCCGGCACCTGGCTTTGTTGAACTTCATACCTCATGCCTCAGCCCATCAGTCCAGTCTATCCAGATCCTCCTGCAGAGCCTTCATACCATTGAACTCACGTCACAGCGTGCACACGAGACCCAAACAGGAGGGTTGCCATGCCCACTGCTCCATGCCTCTCCCAGCCAGTCTCAGACACAAATATATTTGGCTCTTTCTTGGCGTAACCCCGCAGGTGCCCACTTGGCTATTTTGAGGCCCCCTTTGCCACCACACCACACCTAGAGCTGCCTGCAGTGTTTAACGCTGCTGCTCAAGGACCCTCCCTCCCTTCAGGTGGTTTCTGACAGCTTTCAGATCTGATTGTAAAATTACTTATACTTTTCTTAAAGTTATACTTCAATTTACTTTTTTTCCTTTTTTTTTTTTTTTTTTTTTTCTGATTAGATTTCCCACTCAGTGAGAAATGTATTGCTTCTGAGTGTTACAGGTATGCACTTCAAAAAACCAAAACTCCTTTAAAGTCTCCCAGTGCTGCTGCAGTACAGACAGTAATTTCTAATGGGTAAAGAAGATGTTGAACTTGTAAAACCATACAGAATTCTCAGTGTTAATAGGCTGTCAGAAAAAGGGGTGAAAAACAAGTGCTCTAACAAATTCTCCAGCTGTTTCTGATTATTATTATTCTTTCTCTTCTAAAAGCTTAGCACTATGGTAAATATTACGTGGCTTTTTGCCTCCTCAAACTACTGGCAAGAATGGCAAAAAAAAATATATGTTTCTCAATGCTTAAAATGTCTTTAATCCGTCCCCAAACAAGTGGTTAAAATGTGTTCTTTCACTAGTTTTTAATCTCTGTGAGATATCTCAAGCTACATGCTGGGATAAAGAGTTCTTTCTTAAACTCTCAGATGATAGAATGTCTTATGTTCTCCATCTATTCATCATATTCCCCATAACAGTTTATTCAACATCCACCTATAAATATCTTGACTTTATCTTTTTGTTTTTATCACCCCCTACCATTCTGTTGAGAAGTCACCATCTGATCAATAAGGTCAATCTACAGCCTGATTCAGAATCTCCATGTGCCAAAAATCAAGTTATATGCTCTTTTTCAGGAAACATGATCTAATCATGGGATTGGAAGGGATGCTAGGGGCTATCTAATTCAACACAATGTCCAAAAGCAGCATTAATAGTGCTCTGAATAGATGTTTGTCTAGCAAGTTCTAAGAGATCTCCAATGATGGAGCTGCTACAATATTGCCAAGAAATGTCTCCTGCTGCTTTACTGGATACGTACTGGGAAAAATAAATAAATAAATAAATAAAAATTCTAAGCCTGATGATCTAAGAGAATGATTAGGTTGTCAGGGAGTTGTATATAAATTCCAGCTCTCCCTTAAAGCATGAAAACATACATATGTTTCTCAACAGGTGTGCAGGCCCATAGCGTATATGTTTGACAGAAATTTAGATGAAATATTCACAATAAAGAGCTTTCTTAAAAACAATAATAATAATAAATAAATAAATAATAAGTTATTCTCTTTCACTAGTTTTAATAATAGAATACTCATCAAAATGGTTTTAAAGAGATAGGTCATCCTATGGACCAATAATAGCTATCCAAAGAAAAAAAGGTAGGAATTTATCCTTTCATCTTTTTTTTACAATACCAAAGTATATATTTGAGCTAAAGACCACACACAATACACCAGCTCTTTTGTTTTGCTTTGTCTGAAATAACTTTAAACCTGAAAGAAGAAGAAATTAAGTAAAGAAAGAAATCATACGGAGAAGTAGTATCACATGATATTCTTACTATTTTGTCAGTGGTTTAAAAATAATGTAACATCTGTTAGCCACTTCCATGAACATCTCTTTTTCCAGAACAGAAATCATGATAAAGCACACTGAAGAGACTAGAGAATACAAATTCTCCTCTGAGGTTCGATCAATTCTTCATCTACAACTCCTGCCTTCAATACATCCATGTATTTTGATGTGTGTTGATGAGCATCAACATGTCTTCACAGTCACAATGCTGTGCAATAGAAGCTTAACAGACTTCGGAGAGCTATGCAATTTGGCATTTAAAGTTTTATGTTCTGCAAACTGTTCTCAAGCCTAATGAGCATATATGTCAGTAAGCCTGCAAAAGTATATGAGTGACTTATGAATACAAACAATTCAAGAATAAATAATTAAATATAAAAGTTTTTCCTAGTCATATAATAATTTAACTTGTCCAGTAAGGCTATTTTTATTTTATTATTCTAAAGTGTTCAGAAATTTTTAATTTTTTCCTCTAATTATTTGCACTTTATTTGAAATATAATGAGATATCTTCAGATCTGAAGTCATAAAATTGAAGATGGTACTTGCATAGCTAAGCACTTTTTTACAGTAAGATCTATCTACCTTCTCTCATCTTTAAGAGAGCTTGACTTTACACAGTCCTCTGGAAAGCATGCATACATGTATGTTCTGAAATAACAGAATAACAATTCTGTCTAAAACTCATCTAGTGGTCTGTTTTTGAATTTGAAAAACAGTTTTATGATACTTGTATGGGCAGAAGTTCAGTAGAAAGCAATAAAAATACCAAACATGCTTAAGAAACATGTTTAGAAAGCTGAAGAGTAAGACTGATAAAGAAAGAGTAGATCCAATTTTAGAAAGTACAGTGTTCTTTTATAATAAAAATGTAAATTACTTAAGACTTCTGAAAGCAGTAAGTGCTAATAATAGGACAGTTAGAGATAGCAGCTGCTTGTAATAACCACTATTTTGTATGTGTAACCCTATTACAAGGAACAATATACTCAATGAAGAGCAAACTGGACATTTCTGGTGCATTTAATAGTTTAGCGTATTTCTTACTTTCAAGATATGATTTGGTGGCAATAATTTAGTTTTCATCAGTTCTTTAAACTTTCCTTGAGTAAAAATCTTATTGCTTTTGCAAATTGTAAACCACAGTTTATAAATCCTGAACACTGTCAAATTATTCGAGTGGTCTGATAAAAGTTTAAACGTTTTGGATATTACAGAAAGAAAAAGAGTTTAAAATTGGAAGACTTGACCAATTTTGGCCGAATAATCAACTCATTTCTTTTCTCTCTATAGATTTCTTTCCTCTCTATAGATAGTCTGTGGTTACTGTCCCTAACCCACACTCTGCCTTCTCTTGTGTTGATACAGTGGTAGAGTTTGATCCATATACCTTTTTAGAAGTAATTGCCCAGACCAAAATTATGTTCTTGCCATTTCTCCTGATTTTTATTTTTAGAACTCCTTTTTCTTATTATTGACTACAGACAAGAACCTCAACAGATCAAAGGTAAAATCAGTATGTTTTTAAAGTAACTTATAGAAGATTTTGTCTATGCCTTCCTTCTTACTGCAGCGCATCTCCAGATCACATTTAATTCTCTGTAATCTTTTCTAATGCTTGACAATATAATGCTAAAACATTGTAGATATCCTTATCTTTTTGAACTCTTCCCATCCTCATCCTCACTCTCTAGCCTTGAGCCAGGAATAGACTCCAGGGCTCATCAAGGCTTGAATGGTTGATGAGTATTCAGTTGTGTAAGACATTGCAGCTGTGTGAGTCAAATCCTTCTTCAGGGGCTGAACTGTGCAGGGATGTGCTGCAGTCAATTTGGCAGAGCTCAGTAGGCCTTGTTGTTTAAAACACCTCCAGTGCATAACCACACTATTTATGTTCTGTTTGGAGTGTGGGTGTTTCTTCCTCCTACTATTTCTCTCATCCTTTGCTTTTAAGTTCACAACAAGAGGTCTTGCTCTGTCCCTGTGTTTCAAACCTCAAACCTAATCTGAACATTCAAGGGCAACACATAGCTAGAGTTGTGGATGGGCTGAAGATGACACCTGTATTCAAAGCCTTCTGTCAATGTGTTTAAGGGTCTAAGCCTCCAGGATTCAAGAATCAAGAAATTAAACACTAGTTGAAATATTTCCCCAGTGGAAGGAAAAAAAAAAAAAAAAAAAAAAAAAAAAAAAAAAAAAGTATATTCTGTTTTCTGCAGGAATATGCAATTCTGTCAAAACTTTTGAACAAAATGAGGCAGCCTAAGAGGTACCTAAATTCATTCTTAGATATTTAGTTCCCTTGAGAAGGTAAGCTTAAACAGAATATTTTCCCCAGAATTCAAGATATATTATTTTTCCTGACCGTTGTAGTTTAGTCTCTATTTCTAACCTAGAGGGAGGACTGGTATGGTGATTCATACCAGGAGAATAACTCTTTAAAATACATTTTGTCCTCAAAAGAATTAAGATAACCTTTAATTTATAGTATGAATCAGCAAAGACATATTTCACAGTTAATGCATCATACTTCTACTGTGTGATCCACTGGACTGGAGGTGTGTCCTGTGCCTGCCCCTGTCAGTAGTTCCGCATCTACAGAAACATGCTGTGATTACAGCACTCATGCAGAGTGCGCAAATATGTGCCTGAACTCCTCCTCTCACCTGAGTACTGACAAAGCTGCTGCCACCACCACCACCATGGTGGAAGAAGCTGGAGAAGTTGTTCCAGGCCATCCAAAGGGTAAAAAAGCTGCATGGGTGCCTTCTGTCTTGAGGTTGTTCCAGTTTGTACAGCACAATGAAATTTCTGCTTGGGCAAAGACCAAAGGAGGAGCTTTCCACTGGTTCACCAGGGAGAAAAAAATTGTGGTCCCATTCTTGTGATGATGGGGCACTCAGCTTCCTCTTCCTCCCTGTGTCTGTTTGTAGGGTCTTTAAACACCTCCAGAGACAGGTGACAACTGAAACTAAATGGGTATGAGGATCACAGATTCACAAGCTGGCCGCTAAAAGCTGGAGTTAGTGGAGATTTCACTCTCTTGTGGATCTAACCCTGAGCGATCACTGAACAGCACACCTGTTACAACAGCTGCTCTTGCCTATATCCAGTTTCCAGAAGTCCTTGAAAGCCTCTGGAGTGTTTTGAGAAGTGAGTAATGACATGGGCTCCTTCGGGGAAGTCCCCTCCAGCTGGTAGGTTATGTCATCACCAGGCCTGACTTTGCACAGTGACTTGTCACACCAGCCCTGTACTTAAAGGACCCCTTAAGGGACATCTCTTTTTACCAGACAGTCTGGGAATGGAGGATCCTTATTCCTTGTACTGGGTCTGGCTGGAATGTTAACTTTCCTGGCAGCAGCCCATTCATTGCCGTACTCTGTACTTGTAGCTGGAACAGCAGTGTTATCACACCAGTGTTGTGTCTACTGCTGAGCAGCAGTGGCACAGCATTGGGCCTTTCTCTAACCCTCCTAGGGGGTGGACAAAAAGTGAGGAGAGAAACATCACTAGGGCAGCTGACCTAAACCAATCAAAGGGATATTCCATACCATGTGGTGTCACACTCAGCAATAAAAGGTGGAAACAGGAAGAAGAGGGGAGGGGTGGGCTCTCGTTGAGAAGACGTCGGTCCTCCTCTCGAACACCGGCTGTGTGCGTTGAGGCCTTGCTTCAAGGACGTGGTCAATCATCGCTCATTTGTGGGAAGTAGAGAGTAATTTCTTTCCTCTGCACTTCCATATAGCTTTCATTTATTTTGTTTGTTTGTTTTCCTCCCTTTTTCCCCTTTTCCCTTTTACTTCCCCTTAGTTAAATTGTTTAGTTCATGGTAGTCTTTATTTAATTATTATAATTATTTCCCTTTAATTAAATTATCCTTATCTCAACCCGTGAGTTGTTCTTTGCTTTACTTCTCCGCCTCCTCATCTAAAGGAGGGGGAGTGAGAGAGCGGTTGTGGGGTTTAGCTGCCCAGCACGGTAAAACCACCACATTCCTATATTAGATTAGCACACATTTCAATCTCCAATTGTGTATGAATGTATGAGTGATTTTTTTTTTCTACTATACCTTTCCTTGGGATCCTTGGGATCCTTCTTCAAAATGCAGAAGGTATCCCTTCTGCGCCTTGCTCTTCTTTCAATGTATGGTTACAGCACTCCTGGGTACCAGCACCAGTCCTTATTCTTATCTAGCATTTTCTGTGGTAAGTACTAGATTTTTACACAAATGACATCACCAAACAGATTATTCACACTTGTAAATTGAAATAAAATATATTCGATACTGAAAGAACTTAATAAAAAATATTTTGGTTTCATTACGTAATCTGCTCATTGCTATGCATCTTATCCTTCTGTTCAGCAGCAGACAAAAGCTGAACAGACATTCTGATTTATAAGGACATGAAATATTGCAGCTCTCTCAGCTAGCTTTAATGCACTCACACTTGTACTTGCTAGTCCTGTAGCTTTAGCCTACTTGCCTAGCAGTTACACCATGTTCATCAAAGTCTTGGATGACAGTGGTGGAAAAAACAAGCTTGAATCATGAGTTTTCCAAATTTTTAGTCTGTAAGAACTTCATTTACTGCAGTATGAATGGAGAAGACAGGAAAATTTTGCAGCGTTACTGAAATATTTATTCATCTTCTATTACTTAAGTGTGGCCACACTATTTTAAGGCAATTGTAAATATATATCCATTTCATTTACTTTTTTGCTCTCAAAACCATTAAGCAACCAACCTTCAACATTTCCAAAATTCTGCCTTTACCACACAGCACAGAGATAGCATGGCCACAGCATCTCCTGACATACAGTTCAAAGTAAGACAAAATCCACAGTTATCAAAGCCACAGTAATATAGTTAAGGGGTTTCATTCCCTCTTCACAGTAGCCAGAATAATACACTGCAGAGATAATTGCTCTCTACAAGCCTTTAGGAAGTCATTCTTCAGGTACAGTAAGTTAGAAATACACAAAAATGTAAATGATGTTTTTGTTGTTGTTGTTTTTGTTTTTTATTGCCAGTACTCTAACATAAAGGAAGTTTAACAGCACCAAGGACTGGTGTTAACAGCACTACCTGTTGTTATCTGAAATTTCAGCCCAAAGATTAACACTACCAGAAGAGAGAAATAATTGACCTACATCTTCCATGAGTCCTGTATTCTCTCCCGATATAATCCTTCTATCTGGCCATTTAGGATTCCAGATAAAGCTTTGTGGTTTTTGTTTCTGATGACAGTGTGTAACACTTCTAACAGAACAGCTGCGTACTTGGTTCAACATTGTTTCAGTGATGTTTGTTTGCAGTAATACAGCTGCAGGAAGAGCCAATGTATTCAAGGTGATACATGAATCTGAAAGAATTGGAAAGGAAAGAAAACACTGTATGAATCAACAGCTACAGTATGGGCAACATCTACATTTGATACGACTTTAGAACTGGTAAATTCAGCTGATATTTCTAAGGGGTATACATGCAAGAATGTACATAGAGGAATTGTCATAAATTCTGCCCTTCGTACAACTTTATAAATTATCTTAAACTATTGCACAATCTTCGTCTGTTCCATTTCTTGGTAAGATGCTTGTTTCTGAACAAGTCTAGGAAAGAGGGAATTAAACAGGCAGGGACCAAAATTATATTCCTACTATAAATACAAATACAATTCTGATATCGTGTAGAATGATAGAATGGCTAGGGTTAGAAAGGACCTTCAAGACCATCTAGTTCCAAGCCCCCTGCCATGGGCAGGGATGACACTCACTGGATCAGGTTACCCAAGGCCTAATCCAGCCTGGCCTTGAACACCTCCAGGAATGGGGCATCCACAACCTCTCTGGGCAACCTGTTCCAGTGCCTCACCACCCTCTGAGTGAAGAATTTCCTCCTAACCTCTAATTTAAATATCTTCTCTTTTAGTTTAAAACCATTCCCCCTTGTCCTGTTGTTATCTGACTGAGCAAAAAGTTGTTTTCATCTTCTTTATAAGCCTGAGTACTTTTTTTAAGTACTGAAAAGTTGAAATATGGTCACCTTGGAGCCTCCTCTTCTTCTTTAGGCTGAACATCTCCAGGTCTCTCAGCTTCTCTTCATAGGAGAGGTGCTTCAGCCCTCTGATCATCTTCATGGCACTCCCCTGGACCCATTTTTACAGTTCAACATCCTCCTTGTGCTGGGGGACCCAGAGCTGGACACAGTACTTCAAGTGAGGCCTCACAAGGGCAGAGCAAAGGGGGACAATCACCTCCCTTGCCATGCTGTTCACTCCTCTATTGATGCAACCCAGGATGCAGTTGGCCTTCTGGGCTTCAAGTGCACAGTGCTGGATCACGTCAAGTTTTTCATCCACCAGAACTCCCAAGTTCTTCTCAGCAGTGCTGCTCTCAATGAGTTTTTCTTTCAGTCTGTACTCCTCTCTGAGATTGCCCCCACCCAGGTGCAGCACCTTGCACTTAGACTTGTTGAACCTCATTAGCTTCACTTGGGCCCAATTCTCAAGTTTGTCCAGGTCCCTTTGGATGGCATCCTCTCCTTCTGTTGTATCAATTCAGCTTGGTGTCATCTGAAAACTTGCTGAGGGTGCACTTGTGAGGGTGCACTGTCTATGTCATTAAGATGTTAAACCGTACCAGTCCCAGGACAGACCCCTGAGGGTCACCACTTGTCACTGGCCTCCACCTGGACATAGAGCCATTGACACCTCTCTGGGTGTGACCTTCAAGCCAATGAAAGTAGCATTCAGTTGTGTCAACATGACAACATTTCTCTTGAATCCGTTACAGAAACAAGAATTACTGGTAAATGAGGTTTCCAGTTCTCTGTCAGCCATGCCAGGATGACTTAAACTGGCCAGCTGGAGCATCACTGACAAATGGGGAGTTCATTGCAAGAGGGAATATTACCTGTAGACTTTGAGTTATACAAAGATAACATTTAGCACCCTAAGAACCTGTATCTTGTCACCAAGAAATGCACTAAGGCACCTTAGGATTCATGTGCCCTTAGGAAGATGTTTAATACCACATGAAACACGGAAGGGTATCCTGCCTGTCTCCAGCAGTGCAGAGATCTCCTGCAGGTCCTGTTATAACTGTCAGCTCCCAACAGATAATCCAAGGATTTACAAATAGTAATAAGTGCCAAAGTATGGGCAGCAGAACTGAGCCTAAAAGACAATCACAGTTGTATAGAAAGGGACACCAAAATTACAATATTAATTAAAGGTTGTCTCATCAACTTTAATTCAGTTCTTCATGTATATACTTTGAGATGTAGTCTTAAATTATATACCCTGTTTCTGCTCTGCTTCCTCTTTCTCTGTGCTCCATATTCCTTTCTATGTGCCAAGTCCTGCAGTTTCCTCTCCTTCCCTCTCATTCTTCTTCCTTATGGCCAGCATCCCACTGAGCTGTGGTAGGCAGATGCAATACCTGCATTTACACAGGGAGTATAATTTTCTGGCAGTTCAGTGGATTTCTAGCTTGTTGCTGCAGATGGCATGGGGGAGGAATGGGGCTTGTTCATTAAAGTCTCTGTAGTCTCTACTGAACAAACAGAAATTTTTCTGAAGCCTTCCAGCTTGGCAAAGATCACAGACAGCTGAAAGTATATTCTACTTACAAAGGTTTCCTGCTGCAACATAGCTTGTCCTTGCCTCAAAGATAAGAAGCTTAATACTACTGAGGAAAAACCTTTCTGAGACAGTCGAAACAATGTGATGAATCCTTTTTTCAAATATCTGAATAGAAAAACAAACAAACAAACAAACAAAAACCAAGAGGCAGAAAAAAAACAGTGTATGGAAGTTTTGAACATGAAAAAAAATGACATCCCTAGTGATTATCCTGAGATGAGTACCAAAAACTGGACCTTTCTGGAAGCACCACATTAACTTTAACTGTAGTTGTCCTTCTAGAGAAGTCTTTAAGTATGCAAGTGAATATTATACAGTAAAACCACATGACTAAACTATCTAATATATTCATATGCCCCATTTGAATAAATTCTACATTGAGCAACCTGAAGATTAAAATTCCTTTCCTTTCCTGCCTGACACAACTGGACAGTATTTTATGGGGAATTGACCACATTATCCATACTATCCGTGTTACAACAGTGAAGATGTATAGCTTAGAGTGCTGATCTTCAAGGAAATGATAATGTAGCTACTGGATATCTTGCATATGATTCTCTGAGAGCAGGGGAAAAACTGAAACAAGGTAAAGACCAATTGAAGATAAATTGGAATGTCCCTGATCTGGCTACAGCAAGGATATATTTTGTTATTAATAAAAATGAGAGCACACTAACAGTTACTTAAAAGTAAGATATGGCTCTTCATATATAGGACATAATGATTTTTCTTGCCAGATTGTGAAATATTTTAAATAATGAAAAGGTTTGTATGTATTCATATGCTGACAAAGGACAGTCAGTATTCCTGTTCTCTTCCCACATCTCAATGTCTCACTCCAATGTCCCTCTTCCAGCAGCAAATGCTTGTCTCTCAGATCGATAATCCAGGCATATTTTTCAGCTCAGACTTATCTTCATCTGAACAAAAAGGTCATATCTTTGCTACTGGATCATCTGTCAGCTATGATGTTTTGGTCCAATTGCACACCTACAGCTCTCACCATATCTTAATCCTCTCAGGTCTCAATTACTACCACCATCTTCTTTCTTGCTAGTCTTTTTTCCACACACATATTTTCCTGAATCCCTTTTTATCAGCCTCAGCCAATACCACTTGTCGGTATTCACTGCTAGAGTCCCAGGCAGCTTATGCTACCTTACCCATCATTGTCCATTCATTAGCAGGACAACATCTTTTGCCTTCAGCCAGCCCAGCTTCCAGCTTCTTAGGTGGTAACAGTGAGAACAGTGACATGCAGTATAACACTGTGCCAAGGAACAAGGCAAAGGAAAAATAAAGTATATAAGTTAAAAAATAAAATGAAAAAAAAAAAAAAAAAAAAGGAGAAGGAGAAAAAAACAACTTACCATTCCTTATGCTTTCAAAATAGAATCCTTATGCTACTCTCTACTATAGATTTTTAATGAGCATAGTTGTTTTTTAACTACCTGTTTTCCAGCAGTGAAAATAAGGAAGCTATCAGTCAGAGCTTTGATCTCTCCAAGATCCTCCTGATGACTTTCCAGCATTTATCCTACAGACTGGAGCAGTCTGAACAAAAAGTATACTTTAAAAATAACATTTGCTGTCTTGCAGTAATTAGTAAATTTAGCCAACAGGTGTAAAAGATAATTCTAAAGCAGTTGGTGCTTTCAAAATATATAAAATGGTAATTATTTAAAGACTTTTGTCAATCTTTAAAAGATACAGTAGTGCTTAGCATTGCTCTGACGCTTGATCTTAAGAAGCCACTCTAAACTCTTTATGAACTTGGCTAATCTTTGTTTTTGGAGAGCTGTATGAATAAATAATCATGTTCCTCACTTTAATTTTTGTAGTCTTCCTTCTCTGGGACGTGCTTACTGAAATGCTGAGCTAGGTTCTCAGCAGATGTAAATGAACATTGCTTTACTAGTTTCCATGGCACAAGACTAATTTTGACAAGATGAGGATATGGGGCTTGGTTTTTAATTTTATCTCATTATGGGAAAAATACATATCAGCTTTTCATTGCTTAATACTTCATAGGCCACAATAATGAGAATTTCTACATTTCAGTTTCATCAGATTACCACAAGATATTATTAGCATATAAATGTTAATTATCTGTGCAAACAGGAGGATACCTGTTTACAGAGCACATCCAACTATCACTGAAATACTTCCTAGGCCTGGATTTTTCCCTCTGAACCAGACGCAATTCCTTTTCAGTGATTTAATTGCTTCCTTTCCATTTAATTACTTTGAGGATTAACTGCAGGCAAGTGTATTCCAATAATAGGCTCATCTACAAAGAACAGGAAGCTTTCCCTGTGGTCCAGGGAATTCACCACTTCCGACTGCAGCTCAGCTATATAGCTATCAGGTTTCCCTTTGCCCCTGGGCTTTATGTGTCACCTTGTCTGTTTGAGTGTAAAGAAATGTCATGAGATGAACTGCTTGTGCCTGGATTCCCATGCAGAGCAGGAAATAACAAAGTCCTTCCTCTAACCAGAGAAAAAGATAGAAATAATCCAGGCCTAAATATTAGATTATTAATTATATATAACTAATATCCATTATATTTAGGATAGTTTCCATCAGCACATTTCTGGAAGAAAGAAAGAAAGAAAGAAAGAAAGAAAGAAAGAAAGAAAGAAAGAAAGAAAGAAAGAAAGAAAGAAAGAAAGAAAGAAAGAAAGAAAGAAAGAAAGAAAGAAAGAAAGAAAGAAAGAAAGAAAGAAAGAAAGAAAGAAAGAAAGAAAGAAAGAAAGAAAGAAAGAAAGAAAGAAAGAAAGAAAGAAAGAAAGAAAGAAAGAAAGAAAGAAAGAAAGAAAGAAAGAAAGAAAGAAAGAAAGAAAGAAAGAAAGAAAGAAAGAGGGAGGGAGGGAGGGAGGGAGGGAGGGAGGGAGGGAGGGAGGGAGGAAGGAAGGAAGGAAGGAAGGAAGGAAGGAAGGAAGGAAGGAAGGAAGGAAGGAAGGAAGGAAGGAAGGAAGGAAGGAAGGAAGGAAGGAAGGAAGGAAGGAAGGAAGGAAGGAAGGAAGGAAGGAAGGAAGAAATTTGCTTTCACTTTCTTAGATGAAGGCCAAGCAACACTTTGCTTGGTCCTTCAGGGATTAAGGGATTAATGAGAAATTTCTTTTGACTTCAGATTGCACCAAACTCTATCAGAAAATTATTTGTTGGTACAAATGTCCAGAAGCCTGTCA
This sequence comes from Aythya ferina, assembly GCF_964211825.1. Lineage (NCBI taxonomy): Eukaryota > Metazoa > Chordata > Aves > Anseriformes > Anatidae > Aythya > Aythya ferina. The sequence goes on along the minus strand of NC_140296.1, from coordinate 158,044,467 downwards.
GCTCACCTCACTTACCTCTGCCCTCATCCCCACCTCAGCAAATAGAGACATATTTTATGCTGGACCAACGTACCATGTCTGTGACCTTCATGTGCCTGACTGACCCCACAGGCCCATTCCCTTGCAAGAATCAAATATTATTCACATGTATAGTGTGGCACCATGGCCTCTTGCATACCCACTGACTGATGGAAGCTTGTGGGATCAAGGTGGGAAAAAGTACCAAGAAACACCCACAAATAGGAATAACAGAAATATGTAGATATAAGAGGCACACTAGCCCCTTCCCAATCATATAACACAATGAACGCTAGTTTATGGGCCAAGACAGGTACAGTGACAGAGTTCTAAAGTTAAACCAAGTTATAATATCTTGAGTTATTTTATTTTTTAGCTAATGCTTGAGATATATTTTTAGTCAGGAGTGCTTTTATTGCCAAAGTAGTTATGCACAGAATATTTTTCTGTCCCTCAAATTCTAAGAACTTTTCTGTTTCTAAATGAAAGGCTTATGACTCATTAAACAATAGACATCAGGTGAACAATATATAAAACATGTTTTGTTTTGTTTTTCTTTCTTTCTTTCTTTTTTTTTTTTTTTCTTATAATTGAAGCTCCACCAAAGAACTTTATTCTTCAGTTTGTTCTCATTGGTAGAAAAATATACATCCTAAATTTGGTAAGACTGGTACTGAGCTTTTGGATGTTTCCAAGTAATCAAAGCTAATTATTTTGAAGGTGATTTTGACAACTCCTTTAAATTCAGATTGTGAGTTTGTGTTTGCATTTCCACAGTTTGTGTTATGTGAAAGGAGATTTCTCCTTGTCCTACCAAGCCTAATTTATTAAGATGTGCAGCTGTAGAGACATGGCAAATACAGATATGTGTGGGGAATAGGAAGGATTTTTATTAGGTTCTTTGTTCAGTCTGAGGGACGAGGATGTCTTTCTTCCAGCTTCACCCAAATCTTCTCAGTTCCTGACAAGCTTTTAAAATTATATCCACAGATGTGGCTACGATAACAGTCGGTGCTCACGGCTGGTGGGCCAGCTCTGTGTCATAGATCCTTATCAAAGTACTGTGCATTTACCTAGGCATGAGAAGCACTAGGCTGACCATTTCACAAGCACGTGAGTCTGGACTAGGCAAGCAGCGATCATCTCTTGGCCAGCCTCCAGGCTAAACAAACATAGGTAGGGAATACAGGAAGGAACAAGTGCTATTATGATTGAAAATAGAGGAAAAGAGAAAGAACTGAGGTTAATCAGTACAGGAAGAGAAGTGAGATGCACAGTGCCATTTGTGAGAATGGTATAAACTTTTTTGGGGGAAACTAAGGCTATTGTAATACTGGGAAGTTTGCAATCTGATAATAGTATAAGGAAGTCCATAATGCTTTCTGAAACAGAATCACAGTATGTCTTGGACTGGAAGGGACCTTAAAAACCATCTAGTTCCAACAGCCAAATATATATTTGACTTGCATGCTCTGTCCTGTAAGCTTCAAGACAGAAATAAACAAAAGAACTGATTGAGTGGAGTTTTGATAACACAGCACTGAGGGAAAAACTGCAACATTTACCCTGTGATAGACATGGGAGGACCCAAATGAGGGAAAACTTTCTGCACATCCCAGCTTCAGGAAAGCCTCAGCTGGAAAATGTGCCCTATGGGGATCTTGAGAACCTGCTTTTTTTGTCAGGGTCATATTCCAGGCTAAACAGCTTGAAATTCCACTGCAGTTGTAGGCTAATTAGGTTAAAAAGGCAACCAACTACAAGACACAAGTCCCTGGTTTCATTAGTTCTGGACCCTATGGATCAAGACTGTTTCAGGAAGAGGTATTCCATAGCTGCAGCATAAAGCGGGATTATTATGCTGGTTATGCAGATTTTATCTATAAATCACAAACATAACTCTAAAGTCATCAAAGTCACAAATGCTCATTCCAGTCCAACGGAGGCAAAATTCTTACAAATTCTATCAATTCTCAAAAAATTTTAGCTTATACCTTTGCCATTACACATAGTAATAAACACTGGTGTTCATAAGATTACATTGCTTTTTTAATTATTCCTGTTCTTTGGACATATCTGGATGCTGCATAATTAGAATAAAATTAAAATATAATAGATTATACACAGCACTACACACCACTGCTAACAGCTATACTTGTGCAAAATTAATTCTAAGTAAGGAGTCAAGAACTAGGAGTGATGGACAGCTGCTGCTGCCCAGCTCAAATATAATGTACAACTTCACTTTTGACACAATAGGCAAGCAAAGGCAGAATTGCTGAAGACAAATAAATTAAAACATAAAAATAACTGTCCAGCCTTGCCAAAATGGTGCACCAATGTCCAATACTGACTTACTGGATAAGTAACATACAGATTTACAGTAACACACCTAAGAAAAAAAAAAAAATCATCCTAATTTTACATACTGTGCTGTGGACCCCCAGCAGAATTAGGAACACAGATCAGTTTGATCCATCCCATTGCTCTAAAGAGTTTTAGCAATACTGATGTCATTTCTAAAAGATGTATGAGTGACTTTCATTAAAGACTGATACAGACAGTGTCCAGTCTTCCTAATCTACATGTTCCCTGCTCAATTAGCTTTAGGAAAAGAAAATATTTTTAATAACTTTAATCCTTCTAGTGTCAATTGAAATGTCTTGTCCTCATTCATGGTGGATACAGAGAACAATATTTTTCCCTTTTAAAACAACAGGGAAGTTTAACATTATCAACCTTTCTTCCGACTAACATCCTTCCTTGTCTTTTTGATTTTAGTCCTGATAACATCAATTCTTTATATCTTACCTCCTAGCTCAAATTTTCTACAATCTCTGATCATAGTGTGCATCTTTTGGGTCATATTTCTGTTTGTATACCATGAGCAGGTGACTTTTCACAAGAATGTAATGTTGCTAATTCAGAAATAATTTGTGATCCACTATAATCTTAAAATCTTTTTGGATAACCTCTTCCTAATGTTTCCTATCCAGGATTTGCATCATTATTTTTTTCCTTTAATATCCTGCCCTCACCTTCTAACCTTGCCATAGTTCTTTTTCTCCATAGTTCTTTTTCTAGGATGAGTTACATCCTATATTTCCAGTCCATTTCTCCATAATTTTATTTTTACTGTTATCCTCCAACAAATTTGGGGTCCTTCCTTGCACTGTGTCATTTGCAAAACTAATGATTATTCTGACTATTCCACCATCTGTTTTGCTAATGAAAACCTTGACCAGAAGCAGATCTAAAGCAGATCCCCCACAGAACCCTGAGTGTAATTAGACTTTATTAACTACTGTATGGTGTTGTTATCTAATCAGTTTTGTGTCCACAGAATAATGGCCATATTTGTCCTTGCTTTAGTATTAGAATATCAACTGAGTCTGTCAAAAGATTTACTTGAATAAAGCTATACAAATTCTGCTTCTCATCTATCCACAAGACCTGTTATCTGGTCATTGGAGGAATCATCTTCATTTGCTCAGATTTGTTCTTGACAATTATGCATGTTGGATGCTTTTCATCTCCATTTTGTTTTCCAGGTGCTGCAAGTTATTCCAGATTTATTATGAGAACTGAAGTTAAACAGATAGATCTATAATTCCCTATCCTTTACTATTTTGACTCTTGTTATCAATACATACTAACTTGCCCTTTCTCAGTAGAAGCAGCAATAGATGCACTTTAGGGTCTTGAAAATGGCGAGGCGAGGCGAGGAGGAGAGGAGAGGAGAGGAGAGGAGAGGAGAGGAGAGGAGAGGAGAGGAGAGGAGAGGAGAGGAGAGGAGAGGAGAGGAGAGGAGAGGAGAGGAGAGGAGAGGAGAGGAGAGGAGAGGAGAGGAGAGGAGAGGAGAGGAGAGGAGAGGAGAGGAGAGGAGAGGAGAGGAGAGGAGAGGAGAGGAGAGGAGAGGAGAGGAGAGGAGAGGAGAGGAGAGGAGAGGAGAGGAGAGGAGAGGAGAGGAGAGGAGAGGAGAGGAGAGGAGAGGAGAGGAGAGGAGAGGAGAGGAGAGGAGAGGAGAGGAGAGGAGAGGAGAGGAGAGGAGAGGAGAGTCCCCGCAGGAGCAGGCCCTGGGCCAGAGCTGCAGCCCATGGAGAGGAGCCCATGCAGGAGCAGGGGTCTGGGGGGAGCTGCTGACCGTGGGGGATCTGTGCTGGAGCAATTTGCTCCTGATGGATGGACCCCGTGGTACAGAGCCATGTTGGAGCAGTTCTTGAAGAGCTGCTGCCTGTGGGAAGCCCACGCAGGATCAGATCAGAAAGAACGGCAGGGACCCCACATGCAGCAGGGGCAGAGAGGGACCATAAAGGAGAGGTGGAGATGAAACTTTAGGGACTGACTGTAGCCTCAGTTCTGAATTCTCCTGTGCTGCTAGTGGGAAGGAGGTAGAAGAGAATGGATGGAGGGGAAGGTGTTTTTAGTTTGCATTTATTTTCTCACTGTTCTAGTAGGCAATAAATTATATTAATCTCCCTATGCTGAGTCTGTTTTGCCCATGATGATAATTACTGAGTGATCTCCCTGTCTTTATCTCAACCCTTAATCCACTGCATCATACTTTCTCCCCCTTTTTCTTCAAGAACAGGGAGTGAGGGAGTAGCTGTGGTGGAGGTTAGCTACCCAGCAGGGTAAAACGGTCAAAGCTTTAAACTCCAAATTTCTAATTTTTTGTTCACAATAGTAACTGAAGATGAGACCCACACAGCTTAACTTTGGCAGTGTAAGATTTAGTTGCCCAGGCTACAGTAACTATGCAGGCTCTCTTTCTGGGCAATGGAGACAAATTGACACCTCCTTCCTAACAGTGGTACAAAACAGATGAGATGTTCTTTTCACTCTCTCTCAGCTGTACTTAGATGAATAGTGCAAGATGGGTTTCACTAACTACTTTAGGGAGATGTTGCAGAACACAGCTGATGGCTCCCACAGCAAAAGCTGGTGTCTCTTCACTGAAGCTGCCATTTTTATCTCGAGTGAATCTTCAAACTACATTGAAATATCTACTGGATAACTCAAAAGTTGAGTGAACATGCCAGTAAAATGGACAGGCTCGTGGTAGCTTCACCTATCAGAATTCAAGCACAATACATGCATTTCTGTATGGTATGTCGGTTCTGTATCTAGGTAAAAGATTTGAGTTGTCAAGACTGTTTATTGGGATGAGTGAAATATTTCTGTCTTATAACGACAATATTGAAGAAGATAATATATTTCAGGAATAGGGAGCTTTAAAAAGGTATTTACAAGCATTGGTCATACAAATGGAATTATGTCACTGGTCAGGTTGGAAAGGACCTCAGGAGTTCTGCTTAATATCCTGCTCAAAGTAGTAGATTTAAAAGAGAAAACACAAAGCAAGAGACGATTTAAATGTTTCTGGAGATAAACCAATATCTGGAAAATATAAGCTAAAAAAAAAAAAAAAAGTCTCTCCATGATAATTCTACAACTACTTTTTGAAGAATATCCATAAATATGGATAAAAACAAGCAAATAAACAAAAAAGGTTTGCAGCTTTGGTATACAAATGGATGCATGTTTATTGAAGAGAACATTGTTTAATTGGTCTGAATTTTTAATTTTTAATTGTCTTATAGTTTAGGGAGTTGCCACAGAATACTTCAAGTGTATATTTTAAAAAAAAAAAAAAAGTTATTTTTCATACAAAAATCTGAAAACCAGACACAGTATTTGATTTTGCACAGTCTCAAATATTTCAAGAAAAATAAAATTTAATTAAACTTGTTTGTTCTTCTTCGTTGCTTCTTTGTTCTACTTTGACTTTAGATGGCCTGAATTTTTAACCCTTTATCTTTTTTGTGACTCAAGCATGAACCATAACTTCATCGATTAGTCAGATCTAACTAATGTTACCACCTACCGTTGGACAACAAAATTAGTGCATAAGTCAGGGTTCCAGTCTAAGTGGTGTCAGCTCATCATCAACTTTAACACTTCCAAGAACACTTGTTGATTGTTGGCATTTCTTTACTGGCTCCAGGATTTTTAGGGGAATTCACTAATCGAAGTAAATGATAAAGTAGCATTTTCCAGCAGAACCTCCTTTTTTCTTGAAAGAAGGAATTTCCTGCTCATAATGAGTAGTTATATTAAGTCAAATGAGAATCAATGTTTGTAGGTGGTTTTGCTTTTGTTTTTGTTTTGGTTGGTTAGTCAGTGTTTGTTGTTGTTGTTGTTGTTGTTGTTTTTGTTGTTGTTTTTGTTTGTTTATTTGTTTGCCAGGAATTACCTGGAAACATCCAAATCTTTACATTCATATTCCAACACCGAGAATTGCCCGTGCATTTAACAAGTTCATTAAAACAAGTCCAGCTATGTCTGCATCATCAGTTCAGTTTTCAGCTCTTTATTGCACAAGGTTATAGTAAACTGTTTCTATATAATTCTACTTCTAAATTGTGTATATATATACATATATATATGTATAAAAATATACATACATATTTTACATTTAAGCCATTTTGCTTTGAACTGAAGCAGCTGGCAGGCCTTTATGCTAAGAGCATTAGCATGGTACTGCTTACCTGACTCATGCCCAGAAAAATTGGCACCTGTTAGTGGCACAATGCAACTTCTACCTCATAAGGTCAAGTAGCTACTAGGAGGAAAAGAACTTCTATTACATGAGAAGCGTGTTGAACAAGTTCTGTTTTCACTGATGTGAATGTAAATTTAACATCTCTGAATAAGAATTACTCTCATTTTATATTACTTTGAATAAGAATTGAATTTTCTTTGTTACTATTAATGCTACAGCACATCTTGTCATGATAGAATTGTGTATATTCTTTCAGAAAAACAAAACTACTAAGGCAGTAGTCATCACAAGTAAAAGAAAACAGCAAAATCTTTCTGTCTTTCATCTTGCCTACCAAAAATGAAGTGGGAGAAAGTCATAACTACACTACTTACAGAAAATAGGAATGTAAGTCATGATTATTCTGAGCAAACAGAAGTCATACTAGATTAAGTTTCTGAGGATATTTTTTTCTTGGTTTGTATAACTTGGATGATATGCTAGATTGATTTTGTACTACAAAAGTGAAAATATGATTCCTTTCTTTTTAATCCTTTAGACTCACAAAATGTTGATATTAATTTTCCATGTTTCTAATTGCAGTTTTGCTATTTTCAATAACTGGAAGGAGTCGAGAGAGATAAAATTTTATCTCTCTATAAAAATGAAAATTTTATGAAAAACATATTTCATTTTTAAATTGCTTTCATTAATTTTTGTTTTGTTTTTATAATAGGTTCAAAATGAATGGAAAGGGACTTCCCATTTTTATATTAAGATACATTTATGTGCACCTTGCAGGCTTGACAGTGAAACACTAAGTCTTGTACATAGACTGTTCCAACACTGTTTCATTCAATGGACTTCATCCAGGATGATGTTGCAGGTGACTAATTTTATAAATAGCAACAAAATGACTGACTCCATGATTTACACCAATAGGGCCTCCTTGGCTTGAAGTGAAACAGATTGTACTGTGCTCCATAGAGATTAATGGGGACCTATTATGTTATCCAAGTAATTGATTTCAAGAGCAGAAGAAAAAATATCTGATAAAAAATCAAATCAGCAGAAAAATGTCTCAGCTGAATTATATTCTATCAAAAAAAAAAAAAGGCAGAAGTATTCTAAGGTAAATGTGATTAATTTAAAAAACTACAAGGTCTACAACATTTTCTCATTAGTTATTCCATCATTAATAAAACTCATAAGTATCTGCCAGCACCCAATTTGAGACAATAGCTATAATGAGCAGTCCAAAGCTTGATAATAAAGCAGTTCTATCAAAGGCTAGAAAAAAAAAAAAAAAAAAAAAAAAAAAGATTGCATTTTGAGGTAACAGGGAAATCCATTAATTTCAAGACCTAATTACTTCCTGTTGTTGTGAACTGTGTGTTGTTGACTCAGCAGAGAAAATTACTTGTAAGTGAATATTTCCCACTGCTCCAAGGATGACCCAACATCACTTCAGAATTTCCCTTGCAAAAAGAGAAGGGGTTGGTCACACTAGGTAGATGATCCAAGTACATCAAGGTCCCACCGCAGGAGGGAAAGGTTGTGCCACTGGTACACCATCTCTTCCTGTTCTGCAGGCTCCATGAGAACATGAGGCCTCGGAAATTTTTAACAGGACCTTTTAAAAGAAGGATTTTTGATCAGTTACAGAATTGGGTGAGTTAACTTTCAGAGAGACAGAATATAAAATAGTAAAATCTTTATGCTTTATGGGAAAGTAATCAAAACTAGTAACAAACAAAAGCAAAAATAGATAAAAAGCTGAGAATATCAGTTATTTTTATCTTTCTATAGGCTCTTATTCTTGTTATCACAAATCAGAATAGAGGTTAGATTTATTATGATAGCACAAACAGGCAGAAAACTATCAATACAGTGGCCAAAATAATGTAAATGTAAGATATTTTGAAACTGTCCACCACATTTCAGCTATATCTCTTACAGGTTTAAGTCTTCTACCTGCTCGATCTGATTACGGTACTTTAACCTCATTATGTATATAGAAAATTTGATTTATCCCTATAAATGATATAAAAATATCTTTTTAAGGACTTTGTTGTTAAACATTAAGTCTTCCATGGGGATCTTTTGTGGGGTCTGGAATGTTAATGCTTTAATCATATCAAATTCAGCTGAACCCTGGAAGAGAATGAGAAACAAGAAGTAGGCAAATCCCACAGAACTGGTTAAGAAAAATTGTACATATTCTGGGCTAATGTGTCTTGCTCTTTCTGTGACATCTGAGTTCATCTGCAGGCTATGGAGAAAAGAAGACCACAGTTCATGCTTTTAGACCTTAACTGAAGAAATATTCATAGCTAGTGTTTCATATTGAGTGTATGGGGAAGTATGTATTGAAGTTCCCAATAGACTTTAATGCACAAGCTTAAAAGAGAAGGGGAGGTAGTGGATAACCAGATATACACTCTAGAGATGTATCTGAGCGAAGCAGAGCACATCTGCCTTGCCAGCACAGCATCTGGAGGGATCACCATGTCATAATACAAAACACAAACTGTACATAAGGAAAGTTAGGGGAAAAAAAAAAAAAAAAAAAAAAAAAAAGTCTTCATGTACTAAAGAGGGACAAGTTTATAAACTTGTTCAAACTCCACAAATCCTGTGAGCCCAGAAGTTGGTTCTCAAGGCTTGCAATACTTTAAATTGCAGGAATATTTTAAATTGCAGTCATGCTAGAGTATGAGACTAGCTGACAACAAAATTCTGAAATATTGCTAAATACAGATGAAGCAAAGAAGGATTAAAGCCAAATAGAAGCAGATGTGTCAGGAACGAGTGTTGATTGCTGAGGAATGTCATGTTAGACGGCATTTTATTGAGCCTGAAAAGAAAGGCTGATACATGTGATACATATAGAGCAGGAGAAACAGACACAGAACTATGTGGTCTTTTCATTTGTTGTTTAGTCTCTGAAAATGTGTCAGTGGGCAAACAAACTGAAACTGCATCACAGTGTCTTCCTCTCTCATGCAGACATGTTAAAGATCTCTAACACATATCTAAGCATTGAGGGCCAAAAAGGAATTTAACTTATGCAACAGCTTGCAGGTCTGACACAACAGTAAATGATATGTCATTCTAGTGATGCCTCTAGATGATGATTTCCAAAAATGTCAGAAAGGCATTGTTTTACTGAAACATCTGAACATGGTAAAAGAGAACAATATTTAACTTTTGAGCGAGATTTGATTTGATGTGTTGCTTTCATTCTGATCATTATATTCTGTTTAGCAAAAGCAAATAAATAAATAAATAAATAAATAAATTTTAAAAGCACTGCATTGCAGAGCTGGAGGATGCATGAGCCTGAAATAAGCTGGGGATATAACAGTATATCATGGGTATAAGTATACATGCAAACAGGTGGAGAGAATGACATAGGTCTCCGGCTATGTTTTACTCATTACTGTCTCCAGGCATGTTGCTCCAACATGAACTTGGCTATCAACCACTCAGTGTGGCAAAGTTATCACAGGATTGTACAGCAGTCAGGGTGGTAAATTGGAGGGGGAAAAAAAAAAAAAAAAAAAGACGACCTTCACAATTACTTCAATGACCAATAAATAATGTATTAGTCCTCTCAATGAATAAAATACCTACAGTACTTTGCATGCCACAGCTAGGTTGTCTTGTCCTGGTATATGCAGTGCTCCAGGGCCTGCAGCACTCTCCATAGTCAGGACAAGAACTTGGCACCTCCACACATGTGAGGGTCCAACGTGTTTAAGAAATTTGCTCCAATCAGCAAGAGAAAACATGGATACCTGTAGATGATGGTCAGAATGAGATTTCAGACACTGTAAAATGACAAGTCCAGATACACTGGAAAGAAAATCCTACTCTTTTGCAGTTCCAGCCCACAGTGGTATAAACATATACTGGTATATGTATATTATATATAATGCATATAAATGCAGTTCATATACATGCAAAAAATCTCACGCTATCTAGATAAGATGTTCTTTTTCAAAGGTAACCTGAAGATACCTGATTATATTTTGTAGGCATGGACCATCAATGGGGCAGCAGGCACCTTGCCAGCCAAGGAAGAACTTCCAATTTCTGTTAGTACAGGGGGAGCACAAGCCCTGGGTTGAAATGGTGCAGTACATTTCCCTTTATACAGGCTGCCAATAAAATCTGGGGCTGAGGCCTCATCCTGCTGCTCTCCATTCTCCTCTGCCCCTTTTGAGGTAATAGATGGAGAACAATTCCTGTTCCACTTTTAGCTTAGAGCCTGTAATTCTGCCTGTCCTTCACGCAAACCTGGCAAAATGATAAAAGTATATAGGACCCCATGTTCTTGTCTCATTGCTAGAAAGACTCAGTCCACAAAGTAATTTCCTTTTGCCTATCTACAGAGCTTACATTTAAAAGCTTCTCTAACACACATCAGAAACAGCTCTACTATGTATTTACATTAGAACAGATGAGATCTAGAAAAGATATATGCATTTGCAAAAGCAAATGGTGTGGATGCCCTTTAATTCTCAGAAAAAAAAAATATTCTAGGATCACATAAGGTTTTGAGGTCGTGGCAGAGCATGAAACTGAATCCAGATTTTCTGCAATAGATGAAGAATATAATCAATGGTGCTTTTCCCTCCATTGCCTTCTTTTAGAAGAATGAAACAAGTTTTCTAAGCCTGCCCTGAAAATCAGCACGTAATTTGCACAGAGGGCAAATTAAGCCTCTGTCTAGCATTTCCTGTTTCTGCTAATGATTTTTTTTTTCATTGCATAAATGGACAGAACATGAATATAAGTTAGTTCTCTAAGCTTTCAAATATAAAGCAAGTCACTTTGGTTACCCACAGGGTGTCGGCACAGATATAGAACAAAGTCCTTCAATAGCCCATCAGTTAGTTGTGGAAACTGATTCTTTTTCTCTTGTTAATGTGACATTGTGGCTGCAAAATACCAGCAGTATCATCCCCCAGAGTAGTACTAGCAAAAAGAGGAAGACTTGCTGAGGTTTTCTCAGAGTGTCTCTAATTGTGAAAGTTAATATCCCATGTATGCAGAACTTCCAGCAAAGGAACAAGGGAAAAATTGCCTTCAACACAATGGTATCACAGTGTTTGTATAATGCTGGTACAGTTGAACTTCCAATTTTTATTTAATATAATAAAGTGAGGCTCTGGAAAGTGGAAGTTTGAATTACAATTGTTTTAATTAATTACCAGAAAAAGAAATCAAAGAGTATTAAAGGTATCCACTACCTCATATAGACAAATCATAGTGCTGTAAGAATGTTTCATTTGCATAAATCCCTCCTGCCTAAAGCAAACTTAGGCCACAAATATAACTGCTGAAATTCTCCCTTTGTTTTCTACCATATGTGTATCCATTTCACAAATTTATTGCAGTCTGCTACAAAAGCAGCAGCCTTCCTTAGAAGGGAAAAATACCAAAAGTCCCACAGAGAGCTGAGAACAAGAAAATTAAGTGATCAGATTTATGTTTTGTGCAGAAAAACTATGTCTAAAAGTTTATAGATATAACCTAAGTGAGCCACAATTTCACATTTACTGAGTTTCAAATCCATATCTAAAGTATAAAAAATTTAGAATGTTTCAATGGCCTAATTAATTTAAGTGTAATACAGTTAACTTCATATGCTTAAGGCAAATCTCTCATTAAAAGTGTTAAAATGCTTCAACTGTCCAGAATTTGCTATAAAAGTCTTTCTAAACTACACACTTTTTTTTTTTTTTCCTAATAAAATAAATAGAAACACAGTAATAAATGACCAGACTCTTACATTGGTGAAAGTGCTAAGTCTGGAGGTCTTCTAAGTCAGATTACTTACATTCAGGTTTCACTCCTGTTTATCTTCCAAACAGATTCAAGAGACGTTATCAAGGCCCTGCAAGCTATGATCTGACATGGGGAAAGGTCCACACAAACAAAAGATGTGACAATATTTAGCCTATGTTTGAAAATAAGATCTTTGCACAGAAGATTTTCTTAGACAGTTAAAAAAAAAAAAAAAGGTGTGGGGAGGAAACCCTAGTCACAAAAATGGGTGCTGTGATGTCATTTCATTCTTTGTTGGTCTGATGGTCTGAACAAACAGTGGTGGTGAATGAGATACAGTGGATGAGAAAAACATCATTCCTCTGGAATCCATTTTCCAAAACACATTACCCCATATCTTGGAACCACTGATGCTCACTGCCTGCATTGACTCAAGATTCTGAACAGGAAACAACTCTTAAAAACAAATTCTACATCACCCTTAAGAAAAAAGAAAAGCATTTCCTTGCTCATCAGTCATATGATGGGACTCAACTCTTTATTTTAGCCTGCAATTAGAAATTTGCAGGGTTCAGGCCAAAAGGGTTCAAGAAAGTGCAGAAAAGACAGTGAATGAACTGACAGAGGAAAGAAGATGATGTTTCTGGAGAAAAGAAGCTTTTGCAATTAGCAGAGGTAATGTTCTTTCTCTTTTGGAAAGATTATTACTGTCCTCTGTTAGGTGACTTAAAATCTGGAAAATGTCTTCATTTTATTTATTTTATTATTATTTTTTCCTGTTAACAGCTTCTGAAGTACAGGAATGTTTTTTTCATTCATGTGAAATGCACTAGAAGAGAGTGAAAATTTTCCACCCCAGTAAGGATTTCATAATAATTTTCCGTGGTTAAACAGTTGTTTTTCAGAGGGAGATGAAGAGATGTTGTTTCCCTTCAGCTTGAAATCTAGTATTGTACTTTACAAATAGGAAGTCTAGAAAGGTTGTTCAGGAAGTGCAAAATGTAATACGTTTTTCCTCAAGAAGAGGTGGACCTCTAACAGCTGCAATCCCTACGTTGTGATTATCACATACAGAGCTCACTGTCTGACGCCAATGAGGGCAACCACATTTTGGGATCTGCCTCCCCTGAAATCAGTCTCTCCCAACAAATCAGACTGGCAGCTGAGTCAAGCTAGAGCAGATCTAAGAAGCCAGCCACAGTGTTCCTTTCTGAAACCTGCTTTCTGCTGTTATCAGACAGAGTCACAGTGTCTTGAATGCTAGGATCAAGGCACATACTTCATCCAGTTCTTCTGACTGGGGAGAAAGACACACATGGTGATTGTGCTTTTCTCCTGGGGTTAGGTTTTCAGATCCAGCTTTTCTCAAGCTGTCCTTTTATAACTTGAAACCACCCATGTCCAAAAATGATAAGAAGTGAAGGCTAAACAAAAGAAAAGAAAAGAAAAGAAAAGAAAAGAAAAGAAAAGAAAAGAAAAGAAAAGAAAAGAAAAGAAAAGAAAAGAAAAGAAAAGAAAAGAAAAGAAAAGAAAAGTCAAAGAGGGGAGGGGAGGGGAGGGGAGGGGAGGGGAGGGGAGGGGAGGGGAGGGGAGGGGAGGGGAGGGAAGGGAAGGGAAGGGAAGGGAAGGGAAGGGAAGGGAAGGGAAGGGAAGGGAAGGGAAGGGAAGGGAAGGGAAGGGAAGGGAAGGGAAGGGAAGGGAAGGGAAGGGAAGGGAAGGGAAGGGAAGGGAAGGGAAGGGAAGGGAAGGGAAGGGAAGGGAAGGGAAGGGAAGGGAAGGGAAGGGAAGGGAAGGGAAGGGAAGGGAAGGGAAGGGAAGGGAAGGGAAGGGAAGGGAAGGGAAGGGAAGGGAAGGGAAGGGAAGGGAAAAGATAGTAAATTTTGAACACTTGTCATTGGTCCAGTGAACTGAAGAATTAAATGTTAAATAGAAAGCCTTCTGGGCTATTTCTATGTGTCATATCTTCAATGGTTATATCTGCCTTGGTAATGCACTGAAACTATTCCAACTCTGTTTTGTTTAAGGGACACTGTGTGGTATGTAGGTCAGCCTCTCCAGTGACTTTTTTCTGTGACTTTCTCAGAAGATGACAGATGAAGTGTAATTCTGTGTTTTTTTGTTGTTTTTTTTTTTTTTTCTTTCACTTTATACCTAAGAGCATGACGTTCTACATACTCATATTCTGAAAGATGTAGTGATTCACAAACCAACAAAAATGAGAGTTAAAAAAAATGCTCTCTGAGTTTCAAATATAAAAGCAAGAGAAAAAGCTGCCTTGTTTTTGTTTTAGCACCACACTGACTAGTGTAATAAAAAGAAAAGAAATAATAGTGTCAGGAGGATAAAAAGGCTTTTATGGGACTTCAGGAAAATTAATTGTATCAATTTAGCAATGCTGAATACCTAATAATGGTGAGCAGCTGAGAGTGACTCAGCATTGCATCAAGTATGCCCATTCTCTCAGGAAGTGTTTCAATTCAACATGAGAACCAGACTGTAACTTTTTTTGTGATTGACAATGACTAAGACAGATGTAAGATGCTAGGGGATTGAGTCACTCTTCTTGTTTTTTCTCAAAGTGATAGAAGAATAAATAATTCAAGAAAATAATCTAGCCAGATTCTCAAACTGAACCCAATCATGCTTAAGACTTCAGGTGGTTTTCTAAGACACTACGCCCCTTTTGCTGCCCTTGTAATCTCCAGAAGGCAATTAGATGTTTCTGGCATCCATCTCTGGAGCTCATTCCACAGACCTGCAAGCTGTTGTTGGCTCCATTGCCTTCAGGAGACTTTGGCCTGGTACACTGTTTCTGTGCTCAAGGTGGCCACGATTCCTTGAACTCTGCTGATTCCCAAGGGTTTGTGTTTGTCCTGACAGCTAATATAACCTCTATGAAAAAGAAGGAAGACTTTTTGACCATTTCAAAGCCTCTGCTGTAGCCAGCTGCTGCACTCTTCCATTTACCAGGAATTACTCTTGTCTATCGGTGAAACATTCAACAAAAGGAATGAAAAAGAAACAACATCCTGACTAGAAAATCATCATCATCAGAAACCATGTTACAAGAAGAGAACAATTTCTGCTTCTCTACAAGCCTGCTCTGCCTGCTGAGTGAGAATCCTCCTGGGATTGTTGGTGGGACATTTCCACTCAAGGAGACTCAGCAATATTTTTTTTTTTTAAATCAAAATCATCTGAGGAAATATTTACATGTACATGGCTCACAAAGAGAAATGGGAAGGGACACACCATTCCCTGCAATTTAATCTGTACCAGTGCAGCTTTTGTCTGAAAAGGTTATTTTAATATCAAACATGTTTATAGGAGTTCTGAGAGCTGTATCCTCATGCAAAAATTAGGAGTGAACAACTGAATGCAACACACCTTATATTCTGCTTTCCAAAAAGAGCATCAATTAGTTATTGAAGTAAATTTAAGGGAAGAAATACATACCCACATACACAGCTACTGGATCCAATACAGTCTTGTAACCATTTGAAGGATGGCACTGTATCATGGAGGTAAATTCATAAACGGGAATCAGTTGATTTAAAGTGATAACACAAATACTGCTGCCAACACATTCAGGCAGATTATAACTTAGAAGATATGTCAACACAAAATCACACAGAACTTAAAACTATTACTACTTATTTGTGTTATCTGTATTGAGCCTTGCAACTACTTTCTTCAAGCCAGATTTAGTAAGCATTTATCAGTATTTTAACCCCCTAGGAATACACATGCTCATCCATTTACATAGCATTCCTAAACAGTGTACAAGCTCAGGCCTTAAATTCAGCCTCAAAGTCACCATTCAAATTTGCATCTGTATTATTAGGGTCACAGGTCTCTGGTTTGCAGAGTCCAGCCTATCCTCTGGGTACGCAGAGACTGCAGTGAGCTGAGGTTCAGGTGGCAACTCCTTCTCTGCTGCAAATTGCTGTTACAACCAATGCAACAAAACATATTAGGATATGTAGAACTTACCAAAGTGTTTCTAGATTTTCTTCCATGTCCCTCCAGCCACTGAGATTTCTTTTTATTGGCCCTTCTCACTTCTAGGGAATTTCCATACTAGGTTTTGATACACTGCAAAAGAGCAGACTGCGTTTTTCTGTACCAATAAACTTCTGGATCCATAACAACCACATTAGATATGTAAAAGAACATTAAAATGAGTATTTTATGATGTTTTTTCCTCTGCTTTTCTCTGTCTGTTTAGCCACATCTATTCTATATCCTGAATGTTCACATCATTATTATCTTTTCAGTATCAAAAAATTCTTTTTGTCAGTGACGTCCTGACTGTACTTTACCTGCTCTCCCAGAACTACTAACTCTGCCACAGCACTAAGCTACAGAGATCTGGTAAGAAGGAAACGTAGGTTCCTGGAGTCCTAAAATAATCCAGTGAAGAAAAACAAAAAGGATGGCAGAAGGCCAACAAAGACTATGTAATGTAACTCTAAGTGTCAGGGTTTTTTTAAGTATGTGTGGCTGCTGTATCTCATACTTGGAGAAGTTGTCACATGCTGTCAGCACCGGCTGATCTCCAGTTGGTGTTTCCAAGAGCAGCCCTTTCAAGTCAGTCCCAATGAACTCAGAGACAGAGACATTTTCTGTAGTGAAGCTGCACACTCCTTTGTCATATGTCCCTTTCTGGAGAGGTAAACCAAGTGAAAACTGGTATCCTATACTTAACACCTTCAGACACACTGAATCCAAAAAGTCTGTTGAAGCACAAGTCACTACCTAACAATGAAGGTGCTCTGCTACTGCTGCCTGTAAGCTCATTGACAATCAATTCTGATCCTCTTCTATGACGAACTGTTAGTCAGATCACTGATAATCATTCCTGAGCTGCACTGAACCATATGAGTAATACCTCTGTCAGCAGGACTACCCTCCAACAGAGATTGGTGGCCATTCTTGATGCTGTGACAATCCACATTACAGTTGTTTTTCACAACTTTCTCCTGCACGCCTTAGATTTCATAAACCAAATGTCCAGTTTGGTGTTCCACTGGTGCAGCTCCAAGCTGTGACTCATAATGAGTGTAGAAGGACACTGTTCTATATGTACGCCTGTTTGTAGTCAGCAAACACAGGCAACAGGCTCTGTAGCCAGATATCCAGTTCTTTTATCAAATAATTGGTTTAATCTAAATTTGTCATCTTCAAAAACCTTAATCTTTGTTAACCTATTTCTTCAGTTTTTCAAACTCCTGAGAGCATATAGTACGGATTCATCCAATCTCACTTTCCCTGTCATTTATGGTGATCAGTAAATATTGGGCAGCAATTATTTTATTGCATTGTTTACCGCTCAGCACTAGTCTTTGCAGTAAAAATAAAATAAAATTATTTTGTATCTTGAAGTTAATTGTGTTGCGATTTTCTAGCCCTTGGTGTCTGTGGGTGTTGAGGACATCTCTCTGAAGCACTTCACAGGAATCCAAGATGTATTGCAAGTGTCTCACTGCATCAAAAACTTCCTATTTCCCTGCCACTGGGTCTGCAAATGATGTGATGTTTGTAATAACCATTTCCTCACTTTTGCTCATGAAGTGTATAACATTAGAATAAAACTGGACCTCTGCCACTCTGTTAGACATTTCATTAATAACTCTTTCCTGAAGTGGAGCTTCTCACATAAAGGAGTCACTCTCAGACTGGACAAAAATAGTTTGCATCTTTGAAGGAGCACTACATTTCTACTTCCCTTTTTAACCCTACATAAAAACTGATCCAATTTAGTCTGACTTTTTCCTGCATCTGTAGTTTTTGAACCTTCTCCATTCAACTACTTGCCAGTTCACTTCTGGTCTCCTAGAGCAGTCACCTCTCCTAAATTTTCTGTTTCTAGATTCAGCACGGCAGGATCTGGTAAAGCATATTTTGGGCCTATCAATAAATGTTTGTATCAAAAGTTCTCTTGGTGCATACAAGAGGACTATACAGCAATTCTTCTTTGTACTAATGTTTTGCACCAGGAAGTGCCAGTCTGTTACAATCCTAGTAAGAAAGGCACTCAGACTCTCTAAATGCTTATTATAGCTAACACTATAAGGAAAGTATAGAGTAGACATTCTTACAACCCTTTAGATGGTAGGAGCCTCAGATGATGCAGCACGAAACAGACTCTAGTCCATCCATGGTGACACAGGACAGAACCTATCCATAGGACAGATTCCAACCTTTAGTCATTTGAGCTATTACAGGCTTTTCTTACAAGAAAACATCCCTATTCATCATTTTTACTGTCAAACAGAAACAATGTTCTCATGAGAACTTCTTGCAGCACTGTCAGATAAAGGCAAGGCCATGCAAGAGAAATAATCACCGGCACTGAATGGGAGCTGCCCTGCAGCTCCTCCTTGACAAGAAGCCACCTGAGCTTGCCCTGCAGCCACCAGATTTGTGTAGCACAACACTGGCCTGAAGGCCATGCTGTGTGTGCAGCACAGGACAGGTCTGTCAGGAAGACTGTGTTGTGGATCAATCACGCCTTGATGTACAATGGCTTCCCTGTAGGGATCACTGCAGCTATCTCTTGCCTTACCTTTCATTTAGGATTTCAAAAGGGAAAGTTCCTTCTCACAGTAAGCCATATATATGGTTGTATGACTGTGCATAAGAGACAAAAGGTACTCTGAACATACACAGTTAAAAACTATCTAAAAAGACTGTTAGGTGATGTTGGTTCTTTTTTCCCATGTACTCAATTGGAAATATTTGAATTATCCATATGTCCCAGTTTCTGCTGCTTGATCACTAAATTTCTTTCAGAATTTTTGAATTAAAAAATGAATTATAAGTGATTTAATATCCTGAACTTTTGCAATAATGGCTTGAAAAAAAAAAAAAAAAAAAATCAACTATTTTATTAAGTCTTTGGAAATAACTATTTCCAAAGACAGAAAGAACTTAACTTTCTTCTCCCTGCATCAAAGACAGTAATGTAATGCAGGATTTAACAATTAGATAAGTTTACAATCTCTAATATCACATTTCACAAAAGTGTCACTCTTTATAGGCTCCAAATTAATTACAATGCCTAGGCAATTTGCTAGGAAACTGCTGGTGGTGGTTGCAAGCACAAGCAAAGCCAGTCATATGGTCCTCACCCCAAACATGATGTTCTAAAGGCCAGCTGAAGGATTTGTATAACATATGGGCTAGAGTAAATTGGTAGAGGTTGAGATTAGTCAGATAAATAAGCAGAGAAAGCACATAGCTGAGTCTGGTCTTATGGAGTTGAACAAGAAAAGAGAAACATTTTAGAAACAAATTATGTCATTTGAGCAATGACACAACACACATACATGGTGGGAAACACATGCATACAAGTAAGAAAATGTTCAGAAAGAGTTTGATCCAAGTCATTAAAGCCATAAGTAAATTTGAGTCAGTAGCAGGAGGAAGGCGCTGTATAGTGCAGGGGTGAAAACAGTCACGTTGCTGAGCAGCATCTGTAACATCATGTAAGAACAGGCAGACCAGCAGAAAATGGCACCCACAGAGTACTTGCAGAAAAATAATGAAATGTCCCACACAGTTTTTTCCATACTTACTTAAGATTGAGCAGTATCATGGATATCTTATCTGCCCCCTTTGCTGTAAAAAATAAAATAAAATTTTAAAATAAAATAAAATAAATAATAAATGAAATAATGCATTCACATTCCAAGTAGCAGTTAAAAAAAATGCTAATTTCTGTTCACTGATGGATTTGTCAGTGCAAGTGACATTGGAAACCTGAAAAAAAAAAAAAAACATGACTACATGACACCCCTGTGGCCCCTGGAGGAGCTCTGCAAAGAGCTCAGTCAAGGTATACAAGAAGCACTCACCATAAGCTGACAGAAAGTCATTTGCAGGAACAAAGTAAGCAGTTATGCCAAGGGCCTTCCCAGAGGCAATGAAACTGCCATAATTGGTGAGGAGAAACAACTAAAATACAGTAATGTCTTTTTGATCGGAGATACCAGTAATTCACCCTTCTGTCCTGCCTCCCTTTTTTTTCCAGAGAAATGTCCCAAGCTTTTCTTCTGCACCCATATCTTCCATGTTTTCTCATACTTACCATACACCTTTCTTTCTCTCTGACAGAGATACTTTTTGTCCTGCACTCACTCAATGTACACAAATGAAGTTCAGAGGTCAGAGGCTATTATAATGGAAGACTTGCTGGTGCCTCTCCCTAGGCATAACCCCACAGAAAGCAGGTGGATTATTTAGTCTGACTCAGATCCTTTATTTCATCAGCCCATGACCAAAGCATAGAGCTGATTTATTATTTTTTTTTTACTTAAAAGCAATTTTGTTTTTCCACTTTCCTCAAGTTCAAAGGAGAGGGAAAGAAGGAAAAGGAAAAGGAAAAGGAAAAGGAAAAGGAAAAGGAAAAGGAAAAGGAAAAGGAAAAGGAAAAGGAAAAGGAAAAGGAAAAGGAAAAGGAAAAGGAAAAGGAAAAGGAAAAGGAAAAGGAAAAGGAAAAGGAAAAGGAAAAGGAAAAGGAAAAGGAAAAGGAAAGGAAGAATCATTCTTGTTCCAAACTTTCCAAATAAAATTACGTTTGGATAGAAACCATGTCTGGAACAGAGAAAAAAAAACCTGAATGTTATTAGCCATTAAAAGCAGGATATTAGAATATAAACATGATGTAACCTCAGCACTGTGACCATAATAAATTATTCTGGCACTCAGAGCAAGATGGCATCAACCTTTTGCATCTTTAAAAATGTGTGCACATATATATATGAGTTTTTCTGTCTTGGCCCACTCTGTCCAGGGTTTTGAAACATCAGCACTAATCTACCAGTTGCTGTGTATACAAGATATAAGCAAGTAACATGGCAATTTGTCCATCAGACACAGGATGATGTATCCCATCTAATTGTCCATGTTTCTCTGTGGCCAAAGGTCTCCCCAGAGATGGGATGGGCACAGCAAGACATTCATTGTGGGGAAGCTGGGGGAGCATCTGGCAGGACGACTCTGCCTTCACATCCTGGCAGTAGCCTCTTCTTCCTTCCCTCATCCTCTCCTTCCTGCAGGCTGAAGAATAAGAAATGCCTTCCTGTGGTGTTAGACAGCTGGCAAGGCAAAGCCGGCTGCAGGGGAGAAGAGAGAGACTGGCGATATAGATCCATGTGTGCTCATCTGCTCTCTGCTTGGGGTCACTGCTGGTAGGCAGCAGACCGTGGAGATCAGAGGGCACTGCAAAATTTATCTTCCCTTTTTGCCATTTTGTGTTACCTTTTCCACTCTCATCCCTGCAAACTATGAATCTTTCCACCAAAACTGAACTGCAGCCTCTTCTGCGGTAAAGCATGGATGCTGGATAACAGTGGGCAGAAACTAATGTACAGAAAAATCTGAAAATGCATGAAGAGAATGTAATGATGAGCTCTGCAATGGGGGTGGTTTGGTAAAGCTGAGAGCACTTTCTCATGCCTATGTTTTTCATTAGCAATGATATCATCAGATTTGCATTCATTTTTTGGACTTGTGAGGGGGGAGCTCTCAAAGGAACTTTTCCAATTTATATTCCTTCTTCTGTCTTCTCAAACAAAATGAAATTTTCACACAGTTGCCACCTTCCTTTTTTCCTTCTTTTCTTTTCTTTTCTTTTCTTTTCTTTTCTTTTCTTTTCTTTTCTTTTCTTTTCTTTTCTTTTCTTTTCTTTTCTTTTCTTTTCTTTTCTTTTTTCTTTTCTTTTCTTTTCTTTTCTTTTCTTTTCTTTTCTTTTCTT
Organism: Aythya ferina; assembly: GCF_964211825.1. Taxonomy (NCBI): domain Eukaryota; kingdom Metazoa; phylum Chordata; class Aves; order Anseriformes; family Anatidae; genus Aythya; species Aythya ferina. The sequence continues at coordinate 158,022,349 of NC_140296.1, read as the reverse complement.
TTCTTTTCTTTTCTTTTCTTTTCTTTTCTTTTCTTTTCTTTTCTTTTCTTTTTTCTTTTCTTTTCTTTTCTTTTCTTTTCTTTTCTTTTCTTTTCTTTTCTTTTCTTTTCTTTTTTCTCTTCTCTTCTCTTCTCTTCTCTTCTCTTCTCTTCTCTTCTCTTCTCTTCTCTTCTCTTCTCTTCTCTTCTCTTCTCTTCTCTTCTCTTCTCTTCTCTTCTCTTCTCTTCTCTTCTCTTCTCTTCTCTTCTCTTCTCTCTTCTCTTCTCTTCTCTTCTCTTCTCTTCTCTCTTCTTTTCCTCTTTTTCCCTAGTACAGAATGAATCAATAATGGCATTCAACTCAGTAAAAACACCTTTAAGAGGCCTGCTGAAGAACACTTTCACCAGTTGTGTGTTTTGGCTCCCAAGATAGTTATGCCCTGACTCACTCTTGTTCTGAGAACAAATCAGAGAGTTAAATTTCTTATGCAACTCCTTTCTTCTTATGCTAGTAATTCTTAAAGGCTTTAATAACAAGCAGTTACGGATCATTTCCCCCTGAATAACTTGTTTTCTTTACCCTTGATAAACCTGTATTTTTTTCACTGCACCAGCTGATTGTGCCTCCTGTTATAATGAGACATAATGAAGCCTTGTCAGCCCTGCCACATCCTGGCTTACCGTGTGGCGTCACACAGGAGAGCTGAAGAAGACCAGTTCGTGTGTGGCTTTCCAATATGTCCACATGGAAAATGTGTTAATCCATTGTTTTCTGTGCCTCGAGGGTGGTGGCTTGTGTAGAATCAGGAGGTGAGAATAGACAGGGAAAGCCAAAAAATCCACTGGAAAAATGAGAGAGATTTATTTCCAATATACTTATACTTAAAGATAATTTTATTTGTCCCCATCACCAAAATATAACTACAATACAATTGAAATTTCAGACTTTCCATGTCAATACTGGGGAGAGCAGCCAGAATTTTAAATAGGCTCTGTGCTCCATTTTTCTGTACAACTTCTTTTCACATAGTATGTAAAACAGAGATTTAAATCAAGGAAATTCTATTAAAGAAAGTCTCATTTTACTCAAGAAACAAACAAGCAAACAAAAACTAGTTACCCTAATGCCAACTGGCTTTCTTGCCATCTAATGTACTAATTTTCAATGCATTCATTGTAAGTCTTATATATATTACAAAGTATTGTCACAAAATTTATCTTCTGAAAATCATAATCACTGGAAAAGGGAGAAGTTTATTTGTGAAATATTTACTATTTGGAAGAAAAGAAACATAATAAACCTATGTATTTCCCCTGCATCATTATTGATTAGGGTTATGATGACTGATACTCCCGGGGTATATTTTCAGTGACTGTTTTTTTCAGTCATTCTATTGTAGCTGTAGTACAATAGTGGGAATATCAACATATTAAAATATAATTTTCTACTATTATGAAGAAGATGGCTGGCATTTTACATGCAGTTCTAAGTATAGTAGAAGGCAGTGTCAAGAATTTCTGGCTGTACTTTGTTTGACTGTCCTCCACAGATAAGGAGACTCTTAATTCTTAGTAGGCCCGGATGGTGCAGCTGATGGAGCATAGAGTGCTGCAGATAAAGGGAGGATTGCTGGTGGATGAAACACGGAGTCAAAGTGAAATAGAATCTCTTTCTCGTTGCTATCCCAGGCATTTGTGATCTGGCTGGCTGCTGCTTCTATTATGAAATGCTAGAAAGTACCTTGTCTGCCTTTTTTTTTCTTCTCCTCCCTACCTCTTTAATAAAGGGCTTGCTGAAAACTGTAAAGACAAAGAGAGGCTCCATTTCAGGGATAGGGGTGGAATCTCCAGGGTTTCTTTCACATGTGAGTATGACAGATGGAAAATGTTTCTGAGGGAAGTCTACACAAGTGGCGGCCAAGAACTCCATGTGTAAATGCACTTGGCAAGTGCAAGAGAAAAAAACACCTCTGTTTCCTGCTTGAGACCTGTCTTATTCCATACCTCTCTGAGTACATGACATGTCTTTTTATTTTGACAATGTCTCGTGGCAAGCTCAGGTCTGGCAATTCAATCAGCAGAGGGTACACCTGAGCCCCAGGTGTAGCTCACTGCAGACCTCACCTGACTACAAGATTTGATTCTGTGCTTCCACCAGCCTAGGAGATGCATTGAAATATAATAGTCATAATTTTTTATTTCATTATTCAGTATTATACCAAGAAAGTGGGATGAGGACCTAAATATATATATGCTGGCATTTTCCAAAGAGTTCAAAATATTTTGTGGAAGTTCTAGTGCCTCAAGTTTTCCTTAATTAAAACATATAATCAAAAGCAGGTCTATCTCCATGATTTTTAAGTTATTGATAAGCACAAAATTGCATTCACCACTGATCAGTCAAGCTTCGGCATAGAGAAGTCATTTTTTTTTGTTTAAAGCCACCTCATTGATGAGTGTTGCAAAGCAAACATGACACGTTATGAGTCTCATAAGTGATTTTGATGTCTGAATTACTAAAGCATGTGGCCGTTCTTTCTCTGGGATATCGGTCACAGAGTAATTAGTGTTTTTCTTCTTGTCTCATAATTGCCATTATGATGGCCAAGCAACGTCATCTTTTTCACCCTTTATTTCCTGTCTTCTTTTTCTTCCCACACATTGGTTAATGAAAGGGACCTTATCCTTTTCATTCTTGTCTCAGGTATGAAGAAATAAAGAGATCAGATAGATTTCATCTCAGAGTTCCTATTCTGCAACTGGCATCAGACTTAGAGGTTTCATGTCTTCTAATCTTTCCTCCTTAAGTTTTACCAAGGAAAAATATATATTCATCTTAAATCTTCACACGTAGAGGCAGTACAGATGTAGTTATGGGAAATCAAGGATAAAGCCAAAATCAGCCATTACTGGTTGTGGTCATGCAATAATCACACAAAAAGTTCTAGAAAAATCCCAAATTTCTTGTTTTTCATTGTGTACAGAGGTAACTCTGGCTCTAGGCCACAAGTCAGAAACACAAATTTATTTCAACAAACTAACTGTTCTTCAAAAAAGTATCTTTTAACTATTATCTGTGGGATAGGCACACAAAAGTGCTAATAGCTTTATCTCACCTCTCTCATGGATCTTCCACTCAAAATAATTGTATTTGCACCTAACATATCCAAGAGGATATTCTGAAGAATTTGGATGGTAAATGAGAAATTAGTATCCTACATCTAATTACCCATAATAGCTCCAAGGGCAGGCAAAAGAGTCATTTCAAAAAAAAAAAAAAATGCCGTAACTTGCAGAAAGTACAAGCCATCTTGATAAGAGATGCCCATAACATAAAAATATAAAAGAACAGAAATGGTTCAACGGAAAAAAAATATTTCCCCTATAACATTTCTTCAAGAGAATATAACCTACTTGAACTTTCAGAATTTTTTGAAAACCAAGTTTATTTCTTTGATTTGTTATGATATCCTGACGATGGGACGTTTATTTTCAGCTGTTATCTTACATAGGAACCTATGTATGGCCATTGTGGATAAAACCAAAAATGTGTATAGCTCCAGATCTTGTCTTGAAAATTGTCAACAGCAGATTTTGAGGAAAGAGTTTAAGAACAGCAAGCAATCAAGGATATGTCTCAAGAATATTCTTCCAATTTTTATCAGTTTGTAACTCAGAGATATCCTGAGCCAAAAGTTATGTTTTTGTGTTTAACATTCCTTTAGGTATTTTTATCCCATGTGTACATCCAGTTGCGTTTGAAATCCAGCAGGTGATTTTTGAACCCAAGGCTATATCAATGCTGACCTAGGAGGAGTGTCAAAACTAACCTATTCATATAAACGTAACTACAAAAAGAGTCAAAGAAAGTAAAACATATGAGCTACTTCTACAAAATATGTGCATAAGCTGAAATTAAAATGCAAAAATGAGTATCTGAGCTGCTGGAACTAAAAATTATACAGGGCAGCCAATGCTAATTATCAGTATAATAGTTCCTTATCCAACCTTGGATACCACTAGCAGACCATGTTCTCTAACAGAGAGACTCTTTTGTAATGTGAAATTGCATGAGAGATGTGTTTTTAATTACTAAGAGACAAAAGGACCTCAGTTTTACATCTTGTATGAAAAACAGCACACATAATTATGCTGAGGTAATTATTCATTATGGACTCAGCGATCTGACACCTACTGATTCACCCACAACATTTTCTTGTAGTGCCCACATTTTCCTTTGAGGTGCCAATCTATAAGCTTGATTTCAACTTCATTGAGGCAATGGGAATGTTTAAGATAACTTTAACAGGAGATACAGCAGAAGTAGCATTTTAATCAAGCTCACAGTTTAGTCAGAAACATTCCCAAAATAAGTAAGGATGGGAATTAAGCACTACCTCACTTGAAACACATATATCTATGTCTTATTCCACGGTACATAGTTAAAACAAGATACCAAGGTGCAAGAAGAATAACAAGTTTTTTGTGGTCTCCTTCTGAAGCTTTACTTCATTCTGTGTAACTGGTTAGCTTGTTCACATCTTCTGTCCTGCTTATTTGAAAGACACGTCAAGACCAAAGCCCCAGGGGACATGGCTGCAGATCTGGCAAAGACCTCTGGAATGACCACTGGTGCACAAAGGAATGAAAGCAGTGACTGGCCGGGAAATTAAAGTTATTTTTATTACCACTTTATTCACTCCAATCCAACAAGCTGTTCTTCTCATATGGAATTAATTACAAACTCAAAAACAATTGGGGAAAACGTTAGACTTTGTTTCTGTAATTTATACCTGGGAAACAGCCAGATAATTCTGAAAAGTTATTTATTATTGGTACTGAGTGTTAGCAGAGTTTTGTTCACATCACCAAAACACCAGATGTGTATAACATTTAAGCAAACAACCTATATGCACATTAGTACACAAGCCTACAGTTCACCTTCTGCAAGCATATGTGGAATTTAACCTCAGCAAATGAAATGTTCATGGAAAACTTATCCTGACATTCAGTAAGCAGATGAACTGCCAGCCACATTTTAAATTAGAATTAGCATTACTAAATTATATTTGTTTGTACAACTTAGCCAGAATTTTACCAGGCTCTCTCAGCAGAATAAAGAGGGGGTGGAAAAACATAGTGTATTTTTATGCATACTATGATAGAGATGCATACTAAAAGTCATTAAGACAGATAACCTTTATATATGTTACCTCTACTGGTGACCAAAGTATAAATTGAAGTCATCTTCCTGTAAGTACCAGTATTGAACAGTGTTTTCTATTTCACAGGCACTTCTGTAAATTTTGAAAAAAAAAAAAAAAGTTATTATTAACTCACCTTTTGTTTTAAATAGCTTTGATACAAAACAAACAACTTTTCTAATTCACACAGATTTCATTATGCTTCTTTTGCAGATCCAGCAATAGACAATACATATTTTTAAAGGCCAGGAATGTTTTCCTTCCCTGATCACTGAAAGAAAACAACATATTGCTGACCTTGTAGAATATTGCATTCAAGGAAATCTTCATGTCTCCGTTGAAGAGGAAGAAAAAAAAATCCAAGATAACCCTGGAATTTAACCATATTACTAGATAAAGAGTGCAATGACTCACAGACCAATATTAGGAAAGCACAAACATCCCTGTATAGATATGAGTGAGTGCTAAACTTAATTTATTGCATCTCAGCTACTCCATTTCCAAAATACATTTCCTTTCACTGAGATAAGAAGAACTTTTCTTTCATCTCTCATTCTCTAATGGTAATGTTTGTCAATACATTGTGCCCTTGTGATTATTCATTATAAGAAGACAAAAAAATTGGCATGTGTTGGAATGAGAAAATATAGCTTAGTGAAACATTTTCAATATTAATTTATTATGAAATACAGCTACTCCACAAAGCATATGCACATTTTTTCCTGTCATTATGATTGCAAGTTAATTTTTACAGTGCATCTCAATTAGCAATTATTCACACACAAAATGTTAGGCACAAGCTAAAGTCCAAGCTGCAGTAACCCCCATGTGTTGTTATCAGATTTGACAAGCATAACATCTCATGTCCAGTGACATGGCTGTGGTCACATATCTTCTCTTCCAGAGAAGGCTTAGGTCCATCCATACTTTTTGATTTGCAGAAAAGTTAAAAAAATTATATATGAAACTTTTTTCACTCATGTCCAGTGACATGGCTGTGGTCACATATCTTCTCTTCCAGAGAAGGCTTAGGTCCATCCATACTTTTTGATTTGCAGAAAAGTTAAAAAAATTATATATGAAACTTTTTTCACGTTTGGCAGGTGAATTTGGACACTTGAAACTAGTTAATGCTTTTAGATCTTAAGAATAAGATGGAGCTAGAGATAAGGATGGCCTAATTTAACACCTGTTTCTAATTAGATTCTTTCTTCTATATCAGTGTATGAAATACTAAAAGGATATTTTATGCAGAAGAAAGTGAGATGTAAATTTAGCACTCATTAATACTAATTATCAAGTCAGTTTTCTAACAAAGTCACATCCTGAGCAATTCTAAAGTTTTTTGTTGCTGTTGTTTGTTGTTGGTGGTTTTTGTTTGTTTGTTTGTTTTGTATTATTTTCTTGGCTCGATAGAAACATGAAAAACATGAAAAACAACACTTACCAGGGATTCCTTCTTTACTTTTGGTCTCTCTAAAAATTTTGACTGTATTCTCAAGTAATTTAATTTCCAAATGCTTATAAAGCCTGTATTCATTGGTTAAAACTTTAGGAACTTATTTCTAAGCTAAATTGCTTTTCTGCCACATTATGATCAGAGTCATAATGTTAGTAAACACTCTGTGAAAAGCAACTCCATTTTAGCAATGTCTTATTAAGATTTTTGAAAATAAAATTTCTCTACTATCTAGTATAAACATCTAGTTAAACATTTTAATTGTGACATTTCATGTCACTGACTTTACATGTCTATAATGTAGAAGCATCTGTCTAAACAAATCCTCCTGGTCTCTCCTCAATAGATTAAGGCACTTTTAAGCTGATTCAGGCCATATTGTCTAAAGCAAACCCTGTAAATTGTGTTCTAGAAATGTCTGTTTCTCCCAGTGAAAATAAAGAAAACTGAGAGTAACCAGCTCACCTGCAAACATTGCAGCATAGACCTCCAAGAGAAATGATCCCACCACAGATTTCTTAATGCAGCCAACACTGAGTCAGAGCAAGTTGTGAACCCTGTCTGATCCTGTGTCTCTTTTAATCATGACCTTATAACTGTGAGACAATGGAGATACCACCATTCAGCACATTTGCTCCCTCTTGCCAGGGAAGTACACCACATAGCCCAAACTCAGAGTGTTGCAAGGCAATGTGATCATTGCTTTGCTAGCTTGGTTAAAATGGTGGTGGCTGAGGGAGGCTGCGGCCTAAAGCATTTCTTGCACAGTACCTTTAAAAAGACAGCAGCCATGTGAAATCTTGACAAAAATAAAGGCAGAGATACGTGTATGCTTCACATAGATAGTGTGCTTGGTGGTTTTGTTGTTGTTGTTTTGGTTTGGTTTTTAATTTTTGTACCCATGTAGACAGCAGTGAGGAATCTCACTGACAGAAACTTCATATAGCATCAAAGACCTCCCTCCCATCCCCTTTTTTCTAGCTCACTCAGCTATTGATGAGACAATACTCAAATGTAAATGGTGTAGAAATACCACTCAGCTTTCCCTCAAGAAACTCTTTCTCTCTAGGGCAAGTATTATAAAGAGGTTCTATATGGATGCCACAACAGGCATGTGGAAGAGGACTGTGCTGGACAGGGGAAAAGGAGCAAAACTTCATTAATCCCCATATAATGGATGACCATATAACAGTCTATTAACACCTGCATTAATATGGGACCAGAGGACTCAGAAACTGTTACAAGAGTCACAGCAGTCCCTTGTTTAGTAAACCAATAAGAAACTCAGGACACCAAAGAAGCCAGCCCATATATCATCCCTATATACAAAACATATGATTGTGCTTAGTGCTGATGAAAACAAGAATGTGTTTTTAACATGGGTCACTGTAGATCAGATATTTTACAATACTATAAGTTAATTATGGGGACCTTTCTTGCCTACATAATTAGTTAAACATCCATAATTACTTTTTAACTAAATAATTGGTCTTTCAATTACTTATTAACATAAATGGATTTATTTTTTTTAATTCTTCATTAACCTTATATTAGTTGTTGGGGTTGCTTGCATTGCATGCTACTAGCTTTTATACAAGGTAATAATCTGATGTTTTTAATAGCACTAAATTATGTAACATGCCAGCAAGAAAAGCACCCAAAAAATCAAACCATATTGGAAAGTATTTACCCTAACTTCAGATTCAGCTTCTGCAAAACATCCAGTTCTCAAATAATTGGAAAGAGGGTATGATATTTAACTATATACAAAAATCTTCCAGTCTCATCCCTTTTCTGGAAATATCCCAGATGAACACAGAAAAACAAAATCTCCCCAGCAACTCAGGAAGAAATAATAATAATAATAATAATAATAATAATAATAATAATAATAAGCAAACAAGTCAATACATACAGGTTATTTTCCTTGCATATTGTGCTGTACTTTATAGAGAATTGCATTCAATATTTAATGAGCATGTCAAATATTTACCATAACCAGTTCCTAAGAAGTTTGTTTGGGATTCACAGTATCTGGCTGTGGGCAGCTTCTTTCAAATTAGATTAGTCCAACCTAATTTTCTATTCATGTTATATACAGTTAGTTGATGTGGAAGGCTATCATCTCAGGGCAGGCAAACAAGACTCAGAGCTTCAGTCCTCTTGAAGAGCATGTGTAAGTTATGTCCTTCCCTGCCCCCCCTTCTGCCCCCTCCACCCCCCCACCCCCAGCATATAAATATCACTCTGAGTGACGTTAATGAATGTGTAAATTTGCAGTAAGTTTGGGGATATTAAAGCAGCCCCAACCTACCATACCAGGGAAGTCTGTGCGTCTGTGACTAAATGGGTATTTATCATTTCCTGAGCTCCATGCTGGCAGCCAGCCAGCAGAGTGTGTACATTGAAATTAAAATAGATCGGGAGGCTGGACTTTGTTCCAAATTGATCTGGATGACGATAGCAATTCTGAAAGCAACTCCACTTTTTAAAAGGCTCATTGTACATTTCTAAAAAGGAGGGGGGAGAAGCATTTAGGAAAACAACAGGAAGGAAATCTAACTCTGGGATATATTCTCTCTCTTTAAAAATAATAATAATAAAAATAATTCTCTTACAGCATTGTTTTGTTATCAACGACATAAGAGATAGTGCTTCCACATGTTAAATGCAGAAATGCATGCAGTAGGAATGAAGAAAATGTATTTCTAGTCATCTACATATTAGTGAGTGATTTCCTAGTGCATGTGATTGCACTTTAAAGACCAAAAGTTTTTTTCAAATCATGTCAATTTTGGCAAGGGAAAAAAAAAAAAAAAATATATATATATATATATATATATATATATACATGAATTACTCTTATTAGGCATAATCCAGTTTTGTCATTGTGGTTGATAGGTTGAGTAAACTGTTGGTTTTACTCTGCCTTAACAAACGTTAAGTGAATATACAGCCACAGCTTGGCTCATTTTATCTGTAAAATTCAGTATCTACAGTACATATCAGGATATTTTAATAAATGAATATGCTATTTTTGTTGTTTGCACTCTTCTGTAAAATGATTTGTGAAGTGATAAGTTAAAAACAATAAAAATGTCAAGCACCAGCACTAATTTCATTAGTTTACCAGAAGCACTTATAATTTCTTATGCTTTGAATGCTTGCCAGAAAGATAGACCAGGCACAGAGTTCACCAGGCATCAGAATATTCATTGTGTAACTGCTTTAAAAAAAAAAAAAAAAAAAAAAAAAAAAAAAAAAAAAAGACCTGATACAATGGAAAGAAGCATAACTCCTGAGACGACAGACTGTTAAGTAATTACAACAGGAATTGGCCTTGTGGCAGTATTTTTTTTTTATTCCTTACAGTTCAGTATAGAAGATGCAATAAAATTAACCAGGGTAATTCTATTTTCACCAAGTGCCAAAACTATGTTTTTACCATCCTCAGTGTTATTTCCTAACTGCTGTCTTTCCACTCCCTGGGCAATCATCTACCCTGCCCCACGCTGTACGAGATGCAATGGCAAAAGGATGGCTTTTAATCTGAATGTTGAATAGAGAGTTACACCCCAGATTTGACCACCAATAAGAATGCAGCTTGTAGTATATTAGAACTATTTCCCAATAATATATTTCCTTGAGAATATTTCCTTGAGAAATAGATTGCTGCATATGACCAGCTATTTAAACATATACTTACCAAAAGAAATATACTCAGTTCACTTAGTGACAACCTTGGCCATCCTTCGATATGACTCATGTTGGGTTATATCTTTCTTCAAACATAAGTAACTACTGTAGGCCTGGATTCTTATTTTAGAGTGCATGTTAAGTGTTTTTATTGTAGAGCTTGCAGTCATGCACTTTACGTGCTTTCAGATAAAAAGAAAAATTGGGGAAAACTCTATTCTCTTTACATCAATAAAGTTCCTGTTTGATGCCAGAGTAAGCAGCTATTTCCATAATCTTTTGCTGTCATGAGTGAGCACTGAAAAATTTCTCAGGCAAAAGAATTGGATACTTCACTTCCTTCTCCTTCAGAGCACCTCAGATAAGGGCTTTCACATTTAAAGCCACGCTAGACATCCTCTAAAGCTTTGGAACAACAACATTAGGACTTAAGCAATTCAAAGAAAGTTTCCTCAAAACTGGAATCCTCTTTAGCATGGACATCTGCCTCTCTGTGGAGCATGGTTTTCCATCCTCTCTGCAGCATGCAAATGTTCATTGCCTTTGATCTGGCTCCCCTTGCAGCTGCTCAGCAGCACATCTAGTAGCTCCATAAGGATGTGATACAGCTCTGAGCTGTATTAATGCCTAGCCTGACTTGTCCTAGTTTCCAGGAGTGATCTGGCTAGTCTGAAAACAACAGTGCAGCAGAGCATAATATCCCCCTTTTTTTTCCATTCTTTCTATGTCCATACTAAGCCATAAATCTCAATGGAGCTCTGACTCAGCTGAGATGCTCAGAAGCAGAATTTCTCATGGTCCAGAAAGAAACAAAAAATGGTGCTGAGGAGACATCACAGTCTCTCCTGAGAGCAGGTGGGGGCTGTTCACCAAAAAGCTCAAGAGAGCAGCATACTGAACAGATGCTTCTTGCAGATTCCTGTGGAGTCAAGAAAGGTAAAATCAAACTGCCTGGTATCTGATGTTCTCTAAAGCTATGCAGTGTTATAGTTGGGACATTTTAAAATAGACATTTACAGGTAGGGAACTAACTGCATGTTACCAAGTGCCAGCTAGACTGTTAAAACACTCTCTTCTCACAGATACACAGTTTTCTGCACACTGCAAATGGAGTCCCTTTTCTTCTCCTGTTCCATGACCTTAGGCCGTATTGGCGTAATATCGTGCAAAGAGAAGGGGAGAGGAAAAGAGACTTCAGATAGTAAAATCTTTCCTCATGAGCCAAAGAGTTCTCTTTCCAGCCAAATAGCTGAATGGCATATACATAGTATCAGTAATCCATCACATATTTTTTTTAAGAATTTTTTGTCAGCTTGGTGAACATGAGTGGGGCCAAAACATTCTTTGCACTCAGGAAGATCTTAGGGGGCACCACATTACAATCCCAGTGGTGAATAATGAATTATCATACCAAAATGGCAGACCTGTACTTCCCTTCCTTCTTTGCTAACAAGACAAAACTATTAACATAAGTCTCTTTAAATTAAAATTACACATTTAGTGCTGATAAAGGAAATATGCAAAAGGCATAACACAACATATAAGCAGGATAGTACTGTTCAGTCAGAGCTGAATTAGTCATACTGTCAGTAGCCAGCCTAGCAATCTTCTTTGGTGTTCTGCTCTGGCTTCCTTCTATTCTCTCTGAAGTAAATAGCATCAAGTGTATTTCCAACTTTCTTGAAAATAACATTGGCATTGCCGTAGCTGCTACGCTTTTACTAAGTGTGCTTAAGAACGTCGTGGTTGATTTTTAGGAGTGGTCACTGAAGTTTGAAGGACATGATTTTGTTGCAAATAAAAGGAAGAAACCTAGCAAGGGAATTCTTCTGAAGTATATCTTGTTTGGTGGCTGTTGTCTCAATGTTGGGGGAAAAAAAAATAAATAAAAATAAAAATAAAAAAGAGAAAAAATAAGAAAACAAACAAGCAAACAAACAAAAAGATTATACCATATAAGTATCTATTTGTTAGTTCCTTTAATAGCTTCTGAACACACTGCTGATTTTTTACCGTCTATGGTGGATGGGCTATCCGTATCTTACATTTATTAAATTTCAAGAAAGTTAGTGAAGAGAAAGTTAAAATGAGACTCATAACTCATTTTTCTTCATGGATACTATATATGAACTCAAATTTACCACACAAATCCCTTGGAAACCAGCTTTGAGCAAGTGCTTCTGCTGCTCACCAACTTAACTCCAAATGTATAAGAGAAATCTGTATTTTCATGTTCCAAGTAACATCTATAGAAAGGGAAGGATTCTCTCTCACAGCTCTGCATACTCATTATGAATTTGTCCAAATTTAATGGAACAGTAGGATACAAATCATGTTATGTAGCTTCTGCATGACTTCAGTTTTCATTAAGAAAATTTAAGCAACCATAAAATAAATTTAAGCCATGTGATTTCTGAGTACCTACACGTACCTTAAGTTGCTGTTCATGACTTTCAAGTGAAAGAGAGACAAAAATGAAAAATAAAAAATGGCAAATGATTAAACTTGTCAAACAACCCCTTATAATAATAACTCTTTTTAATATACTCAGGCTCGCCCATGATCACACTGCAGTCTTCAATTACTATTCAAAATTATTTTGTTTATATTTTTCAAATAATGTGGTATACAATTTTTTGTAAGGTTAAATGGGTTACATCATTGGGTTAACCTGTTCTCTGGAGAACAATCTCACTACAGTCATCACCACAGAACCTCCTGAGTGTATATATGCATTTCCGAAGAAATTTTAAGAATTTTAGGAATTTTTCTAGATCAAGTATCTTATTAATTCAAAAACTGACAATTGAAAGTATCTCTCAACATTTGCTTGAAAGCCGCTATGTCCAAGAACTTTCATGAATATCAGTGTGAAGCAAATCTCATACAATGCGCAAGCACAATACAATAATGGAAACAATCACTTTAATGATATATGAAGATTTATGTTTTTATGGTAACTATGTCACATGACATGTCTAAACAGTTTCTTAAGGCTGTTCTTCATCTATAAAAGTTTAATATGGGGAAACAAAATGTATTCTATCCCTTATTCTTTTTATTTAATCATGTATCTTTTTGATACCTCCCTTTTTCTCACTCCCTCCATAGCTTGTGCTGCTGTCCTTGCCAATGGCTTCCCTCAAGTAATAACCCAAGTATCCTTTGATGCAAGGTTACACAATGGCAGGAGACACAAAATCTGAACAGTTTTGTGAAGATGTATATTAGTTTTTCATTATAAAGTTTCCTCCCTTTGAAGTTCTAAGGAAACTACAATTTCCTTTCTCCTGCTGTAAGATATATATTCCCTCACAGTTAAATACATCTCCTGTAACAATTCATTTCCCAGGCTTCACCAAGGTACAGTTCAAACAGCATCTTTGATCTGCACAAAATTCCTCAAAAAAAAAAAAAAAAAAATCTTTATCCTTCCATTCAGGTGATGAGCAATCCTGTCAGGAAATAGCTTCTTGCATCTAACTGAGCCCACATAACACTTTAAGCACTACCATATTAACATGCATATTGAAAGTTCACATCAGTAATTTATTTGCACAATGATGAACACTGTGCTTGCTTAGACCAGTAGAGAAAGAAGTATTAAAATCATGAATTCTTTCACAACACTGCACGTCAATTAAACCCTTGTTTGCCATTCTGTATCAGATTGTACTCCATTACAGTAGTGACTGCTCTTGGGAGCTAGGTATTTATCATGTTAAAAACAAAGATTTTCAAGGCCAATGTTCTACAGTAGCTCTATATAAAAAGTAGTTGTATTTTTATGCATTTGCTACATTTTTTAGCTAAGTGGCTCACCTCGTAAGTGCTACACTATGTAAACTGTGCAGAGTGAGTATTTATGCAAAGCATCCTACTGACTTTGGTGAGGCTCTTCGTGTACGCTCTCAAAAGTGCAAGTGCAGTTCGTACAGTGTAGCCTTTGGCATGTGTCTGAAACTGCACAGAGCTCAAAAAAACGATGGCCCTGCAATTTGCTGGCTGAAGCTTGTGGGGGAGACAAGCAGAGAGCAGTAAATTAGAACTGCAACTCAGAGCTGTGCCATCATCACTTACAAGTACTTATAAATTGTTTATCCTCCCCCTTCATGTTGTAGCTATAAGCTTTCATGTTCCTACATCTGCTAAATATGACTGCTGCACTTATTTACCCGTCTCCCAGAAAGGTAGGAAGGTTTTTTAACAGCCTACATTGCATGCTAAAGGGCAAAGCACCAGCACTGTAGTAAGCATTGTCATCTATCTTAATTTTGATTGATTTTGTTCTGCCTCTATTTGATAAGATTACAGGCAGATATTGGTTAAAAGTAGCAGCTAGCATGCTGAGGCTGAATTTTGCTTTTTCTGTGAATGTGGATCTAAAAAAAAAAAAGAAACAGTACACTAGCAGCACAATCCAGTATTAAGTGGCTTGGTTTTCATTTGCATACCTCCTTTGGCTCCTCATTACAGCACACTTCTTTGGCTTGCCACAAGTCACCCCTTTCTGGAAGCAACTACACAGAGCAAGGGCAGATGAGAGCAGGTCCTTGCCATTCACCAAGATACTAATCAGCTGAAAGGATGTGCTCGGTTTTGTACACCAACCTTACACTTGTTCAGTTTCAATGAATCTTCCTCAGTCACTGTCACCACAATAACTGGCAGTAACTACTACCCAGAGCAATTCCAGTGTCCCTTTCTTCATGGAAGGTGTGAGCTCCACTGGGGCTCAGACCAATTATGGCTGGCAAAATTATGCTACCTGATTAACAGGGGAACAAAAGAAAGTAAAAACTTGTACATACAGCCTCCCTTTAATCTCATGAGTGCTACACGCTTTGCTGTGCTAGATATTCTCAGCATCTGAATGACAATCTTATCATCTAAGATATGGGAAGAATTGGTTTGTCAGTCCAGCTAAAGGTCTTATGGGAGAATTGAGATCTAAATATCTTCATTCACAGCCCTCTGCTTTAACTACTAAATGACATTGACGAATTGATTCTTTGAGGTATATGAAAGCTTGCTCATACACCTTGATTTCCAGGCAATAACACAGAGATACCTTCTTTCTTTAAAACTGACTGTGATTGAAATACTACAATAAACTCCATTTAATGTATTATGAAGCTGATGTATAGCTTCTAATTCAGGGAGTGAATTCTCTTCTTTTTAAGTACAGAAACTCTTCAGTCAGTGAGAAAGACCTGAAAAGCTTCCACAGTCTCAAAGGGAGTATTAACCTCTGATGGGGGTCTGTCTTAAGACACCGGAGAACAAGGGTCAATGTACTCACTCAAGAAGCATTGGAGATTTGGAAAAGGAAAAAGCCTTCTAATAGTCTAGTGTATAAACATGATTATAAGGGAAATTTATAATTCCCTAGCAAATTTCAAGTAAACCAGCCAAACTGCATTAGGATTTTAATGACATTTTCTCTTACAACCAAGGACTCCGTGCCAGAAGCCCTCAGGGCTGCCTGCAGTCGTATTACCATACTTGCAAAGCATACTGACCCCAAAGACAGTGCAATCTATTTCTGTCACAGATTAAGTGACCTCTGAGCTTTTTGCATCTAGCGGTGGAGAAAGCTGCAGGTAGAGGAATGTTCATCCCTCAGTTAAGCTAAGCCTTTGTTTGCTGTGTTCTCATGAATAACTTATAGGGCCTTGGCATCATGAACAGTAACGCTGACACAGTTGACATGACAGCACTATAGACTGAATCCCGATCTGCCCTCCAAGGATAAGATGGGATGTTTCCTTGGTTCACATTTCACCAAGTCGGGCTGTTCAACTATTTATAAGTTGAATAGAAATTTCCACTACTTCAGCTGACACACCTGCTTTCACCTAGCAACTGCTCAGAGGGAGCCAGATGAGACAGAGGAGGCTTTGAGAGGTGCCACTGGCAGGGAGGCTGCTGCCGCCAGTCCTGCCACATCTCTTCATACAAGTTGTGTCCTCTCAGCATCATGGTGGCCCCTTCCACTCTCCTCAGCATGAGCTATTTATAGCCAGCGCAGCCCAGGAGAGGAAAGAACTTTCTGCATCACTTGTCCCAGGTGGTGTGAGAGCAGCACAGAGCACTACAGCCACCTTAGGTCACATGGGGCATGGCATGGGTAGATCACCCCATGTGTCATTGGGTGACCACCACAGTGGCATGGAGTGACCATCATGATGGCATGGGGCTACTGCCCTGGGGCCATCCTGCTGCATCACAGCCCCACATGTTCCCCATGCCCAGGGGTTCCCTCGTGGTGTGTGGGGGTCCCTGCCAGGCACCAAGCCATGCAAAGAGCCAACCCAGCACAGGCACAGGCCATTTTCACCCAGATCCAGGAACATAGGAACGCACCAGCCACCTATCACAGAATCACAGAATCACAGAATTTCTAGGTTGGAAGAGACCTCAAGATCATCGAGTCCAACCTCTGACCTAACGCTAGCAGTCCCCACTAAACCATAGCCCTAAGCTCTACATCTAAACATCTTTTGAAGACTTCCAGGGATGGTGACTCCACCACTTCCCTGGGCAGCCTGTTCCAATGCCTCACAACCCTTTCAGTAAAGAAGTTCTTCCTAACATCTAACCTAAAACTCCCCTGGCTCAACTTAAGCCCATTCCCCCTCGTCCTGTCACCAGGCACGTGGGAGAACAAACCAACCCCCACCTCGCTACAGCCTCCCTTGAGGCACCTCTTGGTCTTCAGCTTCTCTTGACAGAAGCAAGGGAGGGTGAGGAGCACCACCCAGCTGGGTCTTGACCTGAACTCATTTTCTTGCTGAGTTATGATCTGGCACACATGTAGTGCCTGCAGACACTGAGATTTCACATTTGTCTCACATACCTGTCAGGTCTGTCAGGCAGCCTATTGCCACCAGGCTCCCACTGGCAGAAAAGATGGGGCCCGAAGGCACAAATACATTTTTGTGCAGCATGTCCAGGGCCCCAGCCACTTCAGTGTGATCTTCCAGAGCAGCCTTCTAGGTAGAAAAATCCATTTTAAAGATGATTAAAATATAGATGAAGTAGTACAATTAGGGAAGAATGCATGAAAAATGACGGTTTCCTATCTTCATTTTGTAACTGTCAAGAGGACCTGGCAAAAATCAATGTTAATAGACAGAGAGCTGAAGACCTGCTTTTATAGTCATACTGGATGAAGTACTAATCAGGACTGAAGTCCCATAGTCCTGGGGGCTCTGGACACACAAACAAACAAATAAAGAATCATTAAAAAAAAAAAAAAAAAAAAAAAAAAAAAAAAAAGGAGAGAGAGTTCCTGCACAGGACTCCCTGCTGCAGTCTGATTTAAGGCAGGATTTGACAAGTACATTTAACAGACAAAGAGGGGGTGGCAATGAGAGGAACGTGTGCTAGCACAGATTCATCATGTATGCGTTTGCCAAGCTAGTCAAAAAAAAATAATATATTTTTAAAAAGATATCCCAAACCAAATCTGTCTTCATTTACTAGGTGTCCCACCCTTGCCCATTCTCTGCCACAGAAGCAGGGATCTGGGAGTGGGCCACAGGCTGCAGCAGTGCCCAGAACAGGCTGGAAACACAGGCCCATGCACCCAGCAGCTGGGGTCTCTCTCAGCAGGAAAGGGGACTCTGTAAAGAGTACATCTTCTTTACTCTGGTACCATAAATATTCATCCACAAGTGTCTGATGTTTCTGTAGAGGAAGGACTGTAAATAATGTAAGGCACTCTTCTTGTTCATAATATCATACCAGTGTAGCACTTTTACAAAATGGATGATACCTCACTACACAATTTCAGTGGTGAGGATGAAAAGACCATAATTGCTGAAGCACTGTGAATTATGTTTGTAAAGGAAGTGTTACTAAACAGCAGCCAGGGAAAAAGATAAATCAGGGTAGGTTTTACAGTTAAAATTAGATTGACCTGAGTCCAGATTACAAATGTTGGGAAAAAAATAAAAAATTTAAAAAGTACAACTGGTTTGGAAAGGAGATGGAAAAGGTGTTTCTAGGAGACATGTTTCAGTCTCAAAATGTCTTGTACTTTTCACAAAGAAACAGTCTGTGCCAAAATATTCAGTAGCTTTTCTCCCTTGTGCTTGACACTCTTAAATATAGAGCTGAGATCAGAAGTGAGGGAGGGCAGGGGAGAAGGTTCCCAGCAGCAGGTGAAGCTGAATCAACATTGTCATCCTTTTGTATTTCAGTAAACTCAGCCAGGGACTGATGGTAATCTGCAGGCTATTTCTTCCATCCCTCTCTTCTCCCTCTTTCACATTCCCCCCCTCCCAGTTCTAGCACTGCTGTTCAGCTTGCTAGTGAGCTGTTTGAGCTGCTCACTGGAGCTCTGGTGCTCTCTTTAAAGCTTAAAATCATCCTGCCATCATCCACCTTGCTTTAACACCCACCCACTTAGGAAATCTGAAAGCTGTGTATCTCCTCAGAGGCTGCTAATGCTATTAATTCTCCTACCTTAACAGTCTATCCAAACTGTGAAAGCAGGTTTTCTGCAGATTCCTCAGCTATAGCACATTCTGTTGCATTTCCCATACACATTTCAGTGTCTGCTTCCCATGGTTAAAAATAAAAAAGCCTGATTCAACACTCTCTGACTTCATTATTACATGACTGAAATACCATTGTTTTTCACCTGCATAGCACAAACCTTCACCACCTAAACCTTATTGTGATTCTTTCCCTGTTTCTTGGCAGACTTAATTACCCTCTCTAACCACAACCAGACCATTTCCCAGACTCAAGCTAGCTGATTTAAAGATGTCTTGCATCTCTTCAGACTATAGTGTAGACATAACTGCGTGAGGGGCACAGCCACAGCTAAGTGCACCATCCAGTTGCCATGGGTCTCACACAACTGCCTACCTAAGAACTGTTAATGATTTACCTATCAAATGAAGGTAATTGCTGAATGATCAGATGCTTTAATTGCCCACCAGATTTTAACTCATTACTAGAGTAGGAAAATGTTCCTAAGAAGCCAGCCCCCCCCTGCCCCCCCCCCCCCCCCCAGTTATATCAGCCGGAAAATACACCAACACCTACCCCTGCTCCTAGAATGTTTTGAAGGTTTTCTCTCACAGCATGATATTTCCTTCCATATACCCTGTCAGCCCAAGGAGATAAAAAAAAAAAAAAAAAAAAAAAAAAAAAAGTACTAAGGGTGATTTTCCATTATTCAGGGAAAACTATTGAACCCTGGTTTCTAAAGGGAATGTTTAAGCTAGAAAACAAGTCCACATGATTTCTAAAAAAGCAGTTGCAGCCCTCCTGCATCCTGTACAAGAGCCTTGGATAAGTTTATTTCCCTTTGTAGAGGAATGTGAGATCCAAGATGGAACCAGAAAGAGGATGCAGGCAAAGAGCAGGAAGAGTTCTCTTCTGGTGACTCTCTACTTCTCTGGAGTGATGGTAACAGTTAAAGCAGACTGTGTCTCAACACAGAGAAACTCAGAATGCTATAGGAAGAAATGAAGTAGGCAGGCCTTGGCACTGCTTCAAAAAGGCCTTAAAATGCCCTTACAAACCTAGCCTAGCCTATATCTCTTCCCTGTCCATTCTTGACTCAAAGCAGAATCTTACCTGAGAACCAGAGCATGGGGCCAATATTCAAATGTAGAGACAATATAGTGCATGATCAAGGTTTCCACCGTGTTTATTCTATAGAAAGAGTTGAAAATTTTGCAAGGATTTTTTTTGAAACACCTTTAGCAGCCCTTATATTATAAATATCCTCAGTCCTAGGAAAATGCTATATTTAATAGTAAGGTAGTGAGACTGCATTGGCAGCCACATGTGTGCTGCTCATGATGTGACTGAATCACAGAATCACAGAATTTCCTAGGTTGGAAGAGACCTCAAGGTCATCGAGTCCAACCTCCAACCTAACGCTAACAGCCCTCCGAGGTGAGAAAGCAGAGAGGAATTTGATTAGGTGAACTGTCTTCATGACTGTTCTGATCCAGGGAGAGACCTAACAATATTGATCAAAGTCGGTAAAACATAAAATGCTAACTGAAACAATAAAGTGACCAGATGAAACACAATAGCATGGGAATGGCTTAATCTTTCCAAATGGTTTAGTTAATTCAAAAGGTAACTAAGACTCAAGCGTCCCTTGGGAGCAAACACTGTAATACTCCATTTCATTCCACACACTATGACTGAGACAAGATCTAAGGAGGTCATGAGCAGCATAATAGGAAAGATCTTATTTTAAACCTCAGTCACTGGTGGAAATAAAACTCATTCTTCTTTGGGAAAATGTTAAAAAGTAGGTTAGAGATTTGTTTGCAATGAGGGCTTTTTTTGTTTGTTTGTTTGTTTTACCCTATTTCCAGTAATACCTTCTTGTTCCATGTTATAATTGCATGGACCATTCTTTCCTTCTGTGGTGACTTCACTTAAATAACATTACTCTGTTCAGAGTACCGTTATGGCTAGCTTTGATGTGGTAGATCTTCTTTTTCTATACATTAAAAAAGAGGAAGCTGCTGAGTTTACAGACATGGAAATTATAACAGGCCACAGAGGATCAGCACTGTTCCATGAAGGTGGAAGGAAGCAGAAGGAATATGGGTAGATAGCAAGGCAATGAGTCCCATTTCATTTTTTCTGTCATGCTTAATACGCTGCAGCACACACAAATTCACAGCAGACCCAGCACTATAATGGGTTCTCAGGAGCAGATATAAATGGTCATGTAAATGAGAGCTAATGCCCATATTTTCTGACAGTCAGATCAGAGTCCTCCTTCACTTTGTACAGTTAACTTGAGAGGAGCTCTTTCAAAGCTAATGGTGTAAATGAAGCAAAAAAATAGGCTAAAGGGAAATAAAATAAAATAAAATAAAATAAAATAAAATAAAATAAAAAGAATAAAATAAAATAAAAAGAATAAAGTAAAATAAAATAGTAGAATAGAATAGAATAGAATAGAATAGAATAGAATAGAATAGAATAGAATAGAATAGAATAGAATAGAATAGAAAAGCTTCTTATAGCTGCAGGTTTCAAAACCATACATAAAATTATTGTGAGATGAAAAGCAGCATTTGGAGTATCAGCTGAAGACACACACGACTGAGGAATTGAATAGCTTACCTTATAGTCTGTATAACATAGGAGTGAGGTTTGATAAACTAAGGGCATAGCTATGCTAGCAGTGGGGTGACAGCCAAGCTGGATCTGTGACAGTCGTGGTACCCAGCCCTGACTCCAAGGGAACTCCACAGACACAGAAAATGTGACAGCAACACATTATGTAGCATAGAATATGAGCAATGTTACCTGGAGGGGGAAACTCACTCTTCCTACTTCCCACCTTCAGTTGCCATCTGTGCTTGAATTATCTGGAAGCAAGATGGTCTCAGGAGGATATTGCCTGTCTTCAGCCTCAAACCAGTTGCTGCTGACTGTGCCATACTGTGTATGCACTAGCCACAATCTGCCCTCAGTTGGGGGGGGGGGGAAGGGGAGAGGGGAGGGGTGTCTCCTTGCTTCATACTTGTAAGTACACTCTACTTCCCCTTTACCTTGCATCATCCCTTTAATGCCAATGAAACTATACTCTCAATCTAAGGGCTGAACACAGTGGTCATGAAAGAATAACTAATTACAAATCTGCAGTCAGGTCTAAAGATGATAAAATAATTTTCCTCTCCAAGATAAGTACTCTGCTTTGCTTTCAGGGCTGCACACTCTCTGCTGAGAAACAGCAAAAGAGCTGAGGGGAGATACCTTTAAATGCCATTTTGAGTGTCCTAAATGCTGACAAATCAGAAATCCACATAATTATCATTTAAATATTTGATCACTGGCAGAAGAAAATATGCATCCTGGCAAACATCAGTCTGTTGTATAAACAATCGCTTTAGGTAAGCCCCCCTTATGCACCACATCCTTATGTACTTTAATAGAGTGCTCAGGAGTGCCACAGACTCTCCATGCACCAAGCTGGAGCCAGGCTGCTGAACCACAATGGTCAATGTATCCATTTTTCTCAATTAAAAGATCTCTAATCATCATCATCATTATCATTGTACACTATTAGTCTCTGCTTAGTCCACAAGGAGGTGATCATTCCACCTTCCCTGTGGGATAGAAGTTTGTTTTGTTTTCTTTCAAGATTCAACAAATAAACCCACTCAAATGATATGCTATTATCTCCCCAGAGAAAGCCTATCAATTTTTTCTTTCTTTTCTGGAGAGCATCCCGTGGTCGTCCACGTTATCCCCTCCTTACCCTACCCCATTTTACAAATATTTCACCATTTGTTTTGCCTCCATGCATTTACCTGTAGTGCTCTCCAAGGACAAAAGGATGGCAGCTACTTGAGCATAAAGGTAGTTTAACGCTACATGCAAGGGCAAAAATGGAGATGGAAATGAGATCACTGAAAGCACTGCAGGTCTATTTCCCTAATGAAGCAGAACTCTCACACCGAGCTGGGCTTACATGCTGTAATCAAGTACACTTCTCACAATGCTGGGGTTATGGAGAGCCCTGCACAGAGCAAGGTAATTATCAGCTGCCATGGCTCAGAAGGGCTCTGTTCCCCTCTACGTATTTCTCAGTTGTCAGCTTATAATCAGGAAGAAAATAAAGAAATCCTGCCTTTGTGGAAGAGTCTGTAGAAGGAAAAAAAAGGTGTACAATGTATATGACCCCCTCCCAAAAAAAAAGGGGGGGGGGGGGAGAGGGATCAGAATAGGCATTATTGTTGTTCTAGTCACTTTTGTGAAAGATTTTTTTGTACTAACAAGCTAAGCCCAGCTGTCAGTCCCATTTCTGAAGGACTGCGTTGTAGAAATGACTTTATAAGTGATCAATAGCACTGAGTAACTTCAAGTGCTTGAGAATGATTTTCCCAGCACTGACAAGCAGGAGCTGATGGGCAGCCAAGAGGAGGATGAAACTGATCAGAAGATAAAGTGCAACAGAGTAAGGTAAAACTATGGACCCCCAGAAGTCTTTGGAAATTTTGCCATTCACCTCACCATGTTTTTTTCATGTTCTTTAGGAAATCTGTATTTCTACTGATTTTGTTAAGATGTAGAGAAAGACAGCTACAAAGCTCTGCAAAAACCTAGTGAGTCACTTATCCAGTTTAAGGTGAAATTTGTGATGAAAGAAGCAGCTACAACTGCTGCATTCTTCCCTCCTTCAAAGGAGGATCTGAGATTCTCAGTCACCTGCATAAAAGCTCTTTCTTGTAGGGAGTAAACATTGCTAGAAATACAGGGGTGTGGTTCAGATGGCATTTAGGTAGTGCTGGCAATAGAGAGGTATTTTGTTCTATTCAAAAGAGCCGAAAGTGCTCCATTAAAAGTTTGTTTGGAAACTGCTGTGGAATTGTAGGACTTGGGACAAAGTAATGCTTTGATATCTGTGAGTATACAACTTTCCAAGCACCACATACCATAATACCTAACAAGGCAACACACACAAGCAAAAGGAAATGTCAGTGAGAAGCAAAGTCAGAAAATTACACCGAGCTATTTTTTTTCTATAATAACAAGATATATACAGTCCAAGAAAGCACCAGAAAATTTGATCAAAAATATATATGAAACATATTTTTTTATTTAAGAACATAAGTAGATGTGAAAGAAAATCACTAGGCAAACTATTCTTTAGATATAAAGTATGGCAAAAGAAAAGACTTGTTCAAAATCATATTGATATAAGTACCACATGTGATGTACACACAAATGCTCTTGATATGAAATGTCTCAAAATAGTGTATGATGAGGGTGTGCAAAATGAGAAAAGAATTAGGACCTTATGGGAGTATGGGGAATATTTCAGAATGGTTGAGTTTGGCAGGGACATCTGGAGATGATCTACTCCAAATCTTCCATTCAAGACAGTACCAGCTACGGCAGGTTGCTTATGGCTACATCCAGATGGATTTTGAATATCTTCAAGGATGAAGACTCCACAAACTCTTGGAGCAACTTGGTTCAGCCACCCTTAGAGTAAAAAAGTGTTTTCTTATATTTAAACATTTGTGACTACTGCCTCTTTTCTATTCATTGGATACACATTGAGAAGATCCCATTGTCTTCAATTTTTCCAGCTCTCTCAGGCACTCCTCATATAAAAGATGTTTCAGTCCCTTTATAATCTTTGTGATCTTTTGTTGGACTCAGTCTAGGATGTCCACATCTCTCTAGTACTAGAGAACCCATATCTAGACCCAGCTGTCCTGCTGTGGTCTCACTAGGGCTGAGTAGGTGAAGTGGAGGAGTAAGTGTAGTGACTTAAAGGAAAGAAATCATTGACAAACTTTACGACTATGTGATATTAGTGACAAACTAAGAAATATCTGACAGTAGAGTGCTAAAAAAAAAAGAAAAAAAAAAAAAAAGAAAAAAAAAAAAAAAAGCCCCAAAGACATTGAATCTGGATGGTGCTTAAAAAATTCCAACTATACATCAGTGAGACCAAAAGAAAAACTCAGTATCTTTTGCTTATATTTCAGGAAATCAATGAAAAAAAATGAACAGCTCCTGAACTTTGTGAATGTGGATGCCCCCGCCCGCCTCCCAAAAAAAAAAAAAAAAATTTAGAAGAGCATGGAGACACTACAAAGCCAAGATTTTCCTCCTTATAATCAGGTAAAACTTGACAATGAACAACTCTTCTAGGGCAATTTGCAAGCCAGAATGTACATGCATATGCAGACATAAGCAAAATATACAAAAACCCAGAACAATTTAAATGAAGTCACTAACTACCCAAGCTTCTCAGTGACCTGGAAAGAACATTCTCAAGAAACACTTTGCCTGATGAGAGCATTGCTGTCAGTGCCTACTTTCTCTTTGGCAAAGCAGGATTGGAGACAGAGATTTTTGTTCCACTGAACCATGATACACCTCGTTATCAAGGAATTGCTCTCACAACCATATCAGCATGCCTCTCCAAATCCATTCCCATCAGAGTATGCAGACAATGTTGTGACTTTAGAGTATCTTAAAGATTTTAACAAAACATGCAATTAGCTCCAAGCGGAAATTCAAACATTTTCATCAAAAATGCAATTGTTAGTCACAGTCCAGATATGACATAATTTTTCATATCTGAAAACTGAGCAAAAGTGAAGGGACAAATGGAGAATGGAAGTTGCTTACCTCAGGCTTCCTCTCTTAAAAGGGTAGCTGGAGCTCTGAAATTATAGTGCAGTTCTGTATTACACTCATTACTCTACAATATATATATTCACTGTCCCAACCTTTGCCGTATGTTCTTAGGGCATCCATGTGCTTCTGACCTCCCATGTACTCTCACAGTAGGCTAATTCTACAGCTATCTCTTAGAAATATCCTTCCCTTGGCAATTAAGGTAGCTCAGTTTTAGCTCTGAAAAGGAAGGTTTCTGTGTTGGGGGGAGGTGGAGAGTGAGAACCTGGAGAATCTAAACCACTTGCCAGGATTGAGAATTTGCTGATGAATGGAGGAAATGAGCAGAGGACTGTGCACACAGGATGCTGAAGGCTTGAGGAAGGAATCCTACAGAGAACCATTTCACCACACTTTGTTTTGCCAGTTGAAAACA
The DNA here is from genome assembly GCF_964211825.1 of Aythya ferina. Classification (NCBI taxonomy): domain Eukaryota; kingdom Metazoa; phylum Chordata; class Aves; order Anseriformes; family Anatidae; genus Aythya; species Aythya ferina. Next base: position 157,996,438 of record NC_140296.1, on the reverse strand, counting down.
GTTCCAGATCTGAATCATAATTGGAGTCCTACTGAAAGTTTAACTCTCAGTTTCTGAATTAGGCAATGAGCACAATCAAATATGAAAAATGATTCCTCAATGCATCACTCACCAAAAGCAGTACCAGGTAACCATTAATACTGAAGTCGCAAACATTTAAGTGGGCTCAAATAACATCAGAATGTGACCTACCAAACCTAGGCTGGTAGCAGCAAGGCCATATCACCCTATAATTTCTTTGATCATCTTGGGAGAATTTATTCTCCAGATGTATATATTCCTCAGGAAAACTATGAGTACACTCTTTTTATAGAAACAATTTATGGCAGAAGTCCAACAATATGAATATAAATCTGGGTATCTGCCAAAGAGTGGTTTGGTAAACATTCAGTCTTTGTTTCAAGTTTCCAAGAAGCTGTTATATATAATTCAGCAGTTCCCACTAATGATACATCCCAACAAGAAAATTCAGACTTAGCACTGAGTGGGGAGAAGACAAAACTAAGAAACTCTACTTGAGGATCTGAGTTGGTGTAAGTGGGCTGAGAAGGAGCTAGCAGCAGCCCAGGAGAATGGCAGAAGACAGCAAGGTGGGAAGCAAGGAGCCAAAGGCACATTGCTTGGGGATAGTAGAAACTGGAGGCAAAAGGAGAAGAAAGCAGAAAAGAGATGAAGGGGGAAGAGGAGAAGTGAAGAGGTGAGGACACAGAAAGTCAAAACATGGTGGTACACAAAGGAAGAGGAAAAAACAATGGCAGTGATACCCAGCTATAAAAAGACATGGAGTCAATCATATAAGTGACACTGAAAAGAATGGAATGATGATTTTAAAGCTTTAGAGATTAGAAAATAATAATTTTAGCTAAAATAAAACTTTTCAAAACCTCTCCTAAATCTTTAAACTGTGTGAAACCCAAAAGGTGAGCACACTGTTAAATGAATGAAGAATTGCAACAGCTATGGTATTGAACGTGAATATCAGTTCAGTAAAATGTAACAAGTGGTTATTAAGAGCAGTTGGGGAATGTTTTTAAAATGAAAGGTAAATGCACTTAACATTTTTTCCTGATGAACCGTTAATTCTATCCAATCAGGACCTCAACCAACTTTTTTTTATTATTTTTATTTTATTTTATTTCCTCATAACCACCAGGGGGATGCATTATTTCCAACATGTACGTTATGATATTGAAGGATATGGAATCAAACCTTTGTGGGTTGGGAGAAGTGGTATTTTACTACGATAATAACACCATTTCTGCATAACTAGCCACTGACCTTTGTTCTCCTAGTCAGCAAATAGACCATCTTTGTAACAAAAGTAAAGCTGAGGGATTTGAAAATGTCAAAATAGCAAAGCAAAAAAGAGCCCTTGGCCCATATAAATATTTACATTTGAAATATCCATTTGCTGAACGGAATATTTCAGCTGTTGAAGGCAGCCTGAATCTCATTACATCAGCTCCACAGGCCTATTGGTTCTCTTACTTTGAACACAGATGAGAGCAGCACTTTCATTGTGTGATAGGCCTATTCCAAGCACCCAGCACACTTATAAAATGGATTGTACTCCAGAAATGCCATGTCTCTACTATTCAATTTTTATGATAGCATCCAGACTCCACAGCTGTGTAGCTTTCTAACATTGAATACAGATCCTTCACAAGACAGCTGTCCCATTTTTTTTTTTTTAAGTTTCATTTTATTTTATTAACAAGGAGGAAATAAAATCCTCCTAAAACTAGCCTCAGCAACGTGTTGCCTAGTGGAAAATCCATTTTAATTCACAAATTATTCTCCTCTAGAGCTGCAGTGAGTAAAATACTGTCCAATCCTTTCAATTCAGGAAGATTAGCTATGCAGACCTTCATCTAGATCCAGGCAGCTCAGCCCCCCTTGACCCAGTCTTCATGATCAACACATAGAGAGAAGTCTCTGTGTATAGGTCTGGTCCTCTGTCCTGCCAGACAAACTTCTGCCCCTGTACCCTTGTGAGGCACCAGGTCTTTGGAATAAGACTAGAGGAGAAGAAGGAAGAAGGAATATGAAAGTATGTCCTCCCTTTTGACCTTGCCTTGCAAATAAAAGCCATACAAAAGACATCCTAGCTCCCTGTCAGGAATTTCAATATAAGTGGACTGCAGGAACATCTGCCAGGTTAATAGCCCTTGCAACTACAATCCCATTTAACAGCTGCCTCCAGGATAAAGACTGGGGGCAATAAGCCACAGGTGAACACTGGGGGCACGAGGTCTCCACCAGCGTCATCCTGGTCTCCCATATATATTGCCACTCTTGCCCCTTCCACTGGAGGCAGTCTGTCCCAGAAAATAAAACAGGAGAAGCCCAGGAGGGAAATGAAGGTACATTTTTCACCTTGTTGTGTGTTTACTAGATAGAGATCCAAACTGGCATTTTTAATGTAATACAGAGGTTGCTCTATAGTTTTTCCAACTTTAGTGTGTAATATGCTTTGAATTTGCCCATCAATATGTATATTTACTGTTGTAGCTCATTTGGAAGTGTTTTATATAGGCTGCTCTGTTCCTTCTGTAGATCTCAATTGCCACATAAATAGATTAAGATGCTGCTGTGGACCCCTTTTTAGTGTCTGCCTGTCCGTTTCCATGCACATGTTAAATTTCTTCACCGTCATGCCTTCACTCCAGGAAAGGGTCAAAATCAGGCACTAGTGATTTGAGTAATTTGATTCCTCAAAAATCCTGCACTTTCACCTAGTTCTAGTGAAGAAAAAAAAATAAAAATAAAAAAAAAAAAAAAAAGATTTTACTCAACACTTCCTGAATATCCTAGTAAAAGATGGACCTAGAAAAGTTTTCAAGTCTTCAAATTTATATGCCAGTTTGTTTCTATTTCATCTTACTTTCCAATACTTCTATGACAAATAAATTCTCCTACTCTTGTTAATACTTTATAAACCAACAAACTGCTGTAAAATGAATCAAACCCAAGTTTAGCAAGTCTATAAATGGTAAATTGACAATATATGTAAAAGTTGGCCTAATAGGGATATTTCCATCTTTTTCTAAAGCTCTTTATAACCAACATTATCGCTGAATGCATCTTAAGGGAACTCTGTGATAACATAATGATCCTCAGAGACTTTTGGCTGCGCTGCTCTGCTAGAACATGGAGTACATTAATGGTGAAAGCATCATCCTGGCTTGGAGAATACAACTATTAATGCATTGCTAGTATGCTTTGCTTGGGATATAATGGAAATAATTGCCTGTAGTGTGCTTCAGTTTTTTCCAGGTTCTGTGAAAACACTATCTTCCCTTAAGCGAACTGTTTTTTTTCTCATTACATTAGTTTTTTCTCTATCCACTACCTAATTGATTGAAAGGAAACATAAACTCTCATATGGAAAAACGTGGTGGCTGTGATTAAGACTGAAAAGCAATCTAGAGCTCACTTTAGTCACCAATAAATGACATTCATAAGGTTTATCACTATTTCCAAGTATTCTTCTATGAAATCATTATGTTATTGTCTATGTACAAAAACAGTTTATGATGGAAAATCTTTCAATATCAAAGTTCAAGCATAAAAATTTGCTTTTATTGGGACAATGAAGTAGTTTTTATTACTCATATCAAGTGTGTGGTGTGTGAAAACTAAAGAAGAGCTGGTCATAATAAAAATGTACAGAAGACCATTGGTGAATGTCAGAAATCACTTTTAGCCAAATAAAGGAGCAAGTACCTAAACACACATGCACACACGGTAGCACACATGGGACTACTTATGTGCTTTAACACAGTGGACAATTTTGCAATTTAAAGCCTAACATTCATGCATCTATGAGCAACTATTTGAAAGGTGTGTCATGTCTATAAAACTTAGCAGCTGCTGACAGTTCACACCTTTGCAAAGCCAGAGCACAGAGGTGTGCACACCCTTTTATGTGCATTTTTACAGTCCCATACATGGAGGACTGGCACAGGCCAAGGTGAATTTGCAAGTTCTAATGTGCATCCTAGTCACAACCATAGATTCATGACACAGAAGCCACAGCTTTTATATCTCATTGCCAGTAATTGCCTAGGTCATGTTGTTCTTGACCCTTCTCTGTGAGGTGTTCAGGACACAATGAGTTGCTTGTCTTACCCCCTCAGATGCTTTCTCCATGCAGACAGAGACTTCCTTGTGTTGGTAGATCAGGAGTCCTGCTACCTGCTAGTTTCTTGGTGAGGAACCACAATGAGTGTTATATCTTCCAACCTTTTTTATCATCCCAGAGAAGACTACAGCACTAGTAACTCAGAGTATGTGTTTCCTTAAAAAGAAGATTGTAATGGAAAAAATGATCTTTTTGAGACCTGACCTGAGAGGAGG